>NW_015505935.1:30187-49804 GCF_001515645.1 Sinocyclocheilus grahami
AGCATTTGTGTAGTGTACAATCATCTGTTACACAAGGTGAATGAATGATTTGGCTTACGAGATGCGCTCCTCTTCAGCCGCAGGGGCCCCTGGGAGATGAAGTGACTTTCGGTCTGGAGGGGAGCCTCTCTTTTGTGATGGTGGTGGGCCGGTGGAGCGACTGTGCTGTTGACGCAGCCCTGAGAGCAGCGGGTGTTGGGATTGTTGGCCTGGCATATGATGATTGAGCAGCTGATGAACACCTAGAGAGGGAAGAGAGGAAGATGAAAAGATAAGAGACTGTGACAGAAGGCAGGGTTAAACAGATATATTTATATTTTAATTTACTTGTAGAAAAACTTATTAGACCAAAGAGTTGCTATAAAATGTTCCATTCACATATAATAATGAAATAAAAAGTGTCGTCTATTTAAAATATCAGTTCTTACTAATGCATTGCCATTGCACTTGAATGGAACATAATTAATTAATCAATCAACCAACCACAAATGTGGGGTTAGTAATTTCTTTTTAAGAAATTAAATTTTTTTTTTGGCAATGGCACTCGTACAGCAAGGAATCCTGAAAAAGTTATCATGTTTCCACAAAAGTTTTAAGAAGCAAAACTCTTTTTAATATTGATAACAATTAGAAATGTTTCTTGAGCTGCAAATCAGCATATTTTCTAAAGGATCATGTGACACTGAAGCCTGAAGTAATGATGCTAAAAATCCAACAGGAATAAATTACATTTTAAAATATATTCAAAAAGAAATCGTTTTTGTAAATTGTAATAATTATAAGTAAACAATAACATTGTAATAACAATAAGTAAATTCAAGTAAATTCAGCCTTCCTGAGCATTGATAAGAGGCTTCTTCCAAAAACCTTACTGATCCCAAATTGTAGTTTGTGGGTTGTGTGTGAGTGTGTGTGTGTCTGGAATAAATGTCTCTCTAACCTGGTCATGGAACCCAATGAATTTGAAGGCCTCCATTTCTAACTGGACGAATGGTTGGTGGCTTAAGAAAAACCGAACCGTTTCATCTACAATGCATCTGAAATAAAAAAGCACTTGATTCATTTGTGTGACAAACTGATTAGACAAGTTTTATCATGTAACATTGGCATGAGTAAAAAGTGCAAATGATCAATAATGTTTGTGGAATTTCACCCGTTCTTGATGATGGGATAGGAGACTGGGTAGTTGGGATTATCGTAAGGAGTAGCTACACACGACTCGAGGAAGATCTCAGTGTTTAGGACTGGAGTAACGGGCTCAATCTTCATGAAGATCTTGTCGCCCACATCATACTCAAGTGGGTATGATTCTGGACCCCTGCTGTTCTGGAAATTTGCAGAAGCATAAAACTCAAACTGATAGTTGAATGTGCCGAAACCTTTTTCTGAGAAGATGATTGGTGGTCTGTGAGTATCGAACTCCAGCGTAATGTTGGTCCTTTTCTGGTACTTGCACAGGATTTCAATTTCTAGGTTATCCTTCCTGGTTATAATGTCCCTGGGATCATCGAATGTAATGATTTTATTCTTGAAGATGAGTTCATTATTGTTCTCCTACAAAGAAACAGAAGTTGTCAAATAGTTTAGCTCTGGATTTCACAAGATCTGATTGTAAATGTTGATGATAAAACTGCTCACCTCAATCTGAGTGCCACAGTCGTTTAGAAGTGTGTTGGTGAACAGGTGGCTACTGTTAGTGTAAACCCGACAAGATGGATTTATCAGTCTCAGGTGGTCACCATGGAGGTTTTTGATGGAGGATCTCTTAATTGTCACTGACATTGAGTTTTGAGTGCAGGTTACATTTGCCTCAGGTCCTGAAAATAACAATAACATGCAAATGTATGTTTCATCAGAGCAAAAAATTGGAACAACTTCAAATGAATAAATGTGTAGTGCAAGATAAGTCATTAAAACATGTGGTCTGGTTTCCCAAGAAGATAAATATTGTAAATTTTGAATGCGTTTATTTGCTAAAGGTTAACTTTGTCAACCTTTAGGTGCACACTCGCATACAGATGTTTAAAAGAGACATGGACTAAAAGCCACAAAATGTCAATTTTGATTTCATATAAATCAGTTAATTACTATTACTAGTTAATTATTTATTCATAAGTTAATTTACTTCATGTCACTCATGTATGTCATTGTCATTTGGGTCTGCTTTGTCATAAAAAGGAAATTAATTAAATAATTAAATTAATTAAATTAATAATTACATTCAATTGTTAAACTTATTTACTAACCTTCAGCATCAACCTTTGCAACAACGCACCTCATCTCAGAGTGGTAAATATCAAATCTTAAAATAGAAAGGTTTTTTTAATCAACAATTATAATGTGATTTTAAAGTGGTTAAAAATGAAAAAGTACATTCACTTAGTAAAATATACCCATATTGTCCTTCTGCGATGAAGCAAAATGGAAAGTGTTGGCCATAGTTTTCTGAGGTTGGTGTCCAGTTAATCACATATTCCCCAGTGGTGGTTTTGTACTTTGTGCTGTTCAGAGGTCCACTAATGATGATATCAACGATTCTAGATGACAAAAACCACAACAACAAAACTAAATCATTGATAAACTTAAATAGCGCACATCCATGTTCCAAAACTTATTTTTATTTTCCCCACAGTCAATGGCTGAATTTGGAATAGCATACTATTCTACTGCTATAGCTTTGTATCTGCCAGAAATAATATTAGTATGCAAGACAGAAATATGCTATTCCAAATTCAATTGTTAAAATAAATATAAAAAAATAAACAGTTTATAACATTTAAAGTATTTTTTAAATTAACAGCTTTGTCTTAATACCTAGAAAAAGATGCAAAAGCTTTCACTCTGATCTCAAGCTCTTGATTTACACGTGCCTGCAGGTGTTCTCCATGATGTGGCGTTGGATGGAGGAACCGTGGTAGATATTCACCCTCAGTGCAAGATGGTGCTGGACCATCAACTGAAACATATGTACAGTAAATATTTAATCAAACATATAGTATGGAGGCATACTTTACAAAACATCCAAACATACCTTGCAGAGAAAACTGAAGAGGTATTGCGCTCAGTGGTGAAGTTGTTGTTGTTGCTGCAGTGATTGTTATTGGAGATGTGGTTGTTGTTTGTATAGTAGTGGCAATTGTGGTCATAGTGGGTTCAGGTGTGATTGTTGTTGTGGGTGTAGGTGTTGTGGTTGTTGTTGGTGATGAAGTGGTTGTTGTAGTGGTTGTTGTTGGTAACATAGTGGTTGTTGTAGGTGTTGTGGTTGTTGGTGATGTAGTGGTTGTTGTAGGTGTTGTGGTTGTTGTAGGTGATGTAGTGGTTGTTGTTGGTAAGATAGTGGTTGTTGTAGGTGATGTAGTGGTTGTTGTTGTTGGTAACATAGTGGTTGTTATAGGTGTTGTGGTTGTTGTAGGGGATGTAGTGGTTGCTGTAGGTGTTGTGGTTGTTGTAGGGGATGTAGTGGTTGTTGTAGGTGTTGTGGTTGTTGTAGGTGATGTAGTGGTTGTTGTTGGTAACATAGGGGTTGTTGTAGGTGATGTAGTGGTTGTTGTTGGTAACATAGTGGTTGTTGTAGGTGTTGTGGTTGTTGTAGGTGATGTAGTGGTTGTTGTAGTGGTTGTTGGTAACATAGTGGTTGTTGGTGGTGATGTAGTGGTTGTTGTACGTATTGTTGTTGTTGTCGGTAATGTAGTGGTTGTTGTAGGTGTTGTGGTTGTTGTAGGTGTTGTTGTGGTTGTCGTTGATGTAGTGGTTGTTGTAGGTGTTGTTGTGGTTGTTGGTGATGTAGTGGTTGTTGTTGGTAATGTAGTGGTTGTCGACTGTGACGTTGTGGTTGTTGATGGTGTCGGTGTCGTTGTAGTTGATATCTGTGTTGTTGTGGTTGTTGTACTTGTTGTTGCAGGTGTTGTTGAACGAGTTATTGTAGGTGTTGTAGTGGTTGTTGAACGTTTATGTGCGAATGCTTGAGGTGGTATGGCTGCATTTCCATGTTTATTAGCAGCACGTCGGTTTCTGATGACAAAGACTGGAGATCTTTCCTTTGAAGGTTGGTTGGTGTAGGACAAAATAATCTTTTGAGTGGGGAAGTCCTCCAGCATCAGTTCAAATGAATAAACTCCACGGACCAATGTGTGCGAATATGACAGAGAGCAGTTATGCTATGTTTAGAAGAAAATAAAAAAGTGTGAATGAACTGAAATACTCATGACCCATGGCATACTATTTTCTTACAGCATATACAGAATGTATTTTTATGTAAAGCTTCAGTCATGGGCATATAATTGTTCAGTTAATCGGGCAAATGTGTAAACCCAGACATTAAACACAACTCAAGATATTAAGAGATGAAATAGTTGCTCAAAGGTGTTTGTAAGGAGGACCAATCAAAAAATCTTTTACCGTTAAATTAAGCAATATAAGTCGTGTTCTATCTTATGTTTTTTAATTGATTTGATAGTTTACTGTGTATATGTTTATTTGTATATATTAAGTTCGTAGACTGAACATACTGTCCTCTTCACTTCAGAAATAAATTTGGTTTAGTCCTTCACATGTCTTATTTTCTTCACCTGATTCAACGTAAAACCAGCAGGTTGGTTGCAGATTCCACACTCCTGGTTTTGTCTGAGTCCAAATCTGCATGTGACATGGTCACCATCAGGATCAAAGGCTAAAAGATTGTACCTCCTGGGACAGTTCTGAGGAACTCTGCAACACAAAACAATATGGCAATATTACTGTAGTGTAGAACTGCATGACTTTATCATGTTGCATGCTCATCATGAAAAATAGATACATATACACTATAAGCTTCCATTAATTCTGTTAAACAGCTGATTTACCTGACAAATGGTAGGGTGGTGGTTATTGGCGAACGGTTGGGCTCTGAGGTGTCCGATCTCACTCCGAGGTCAATGTAAGTGAGAAGACTCCAGTCTCCAGAATTTGTGACTGTGTTGTAGATCCAGCAGCAGCTGCTTTTGCTGTTGAAACATGGACATTTCACATTTACATTTTGTTTAGATCTTTTTTTAGTGAACGATTCTGTTCTTGTAAATATATTTACTTACAGGAGCTGGAAAGGGCTGTTGGTGGAAACCATCTTTGTTATCACTCCCTCAGACTGACACCAGCTGCCGCCGTTGGGACTTGAATCTACTTGACCAATCACAGTACTGACATCCTTTCCACAGTCTCCAGAGCTGCACGGCCAGTAATCATATCCATAACAGGAATGGTAGGTTGTCTTGAAGCGAAGCTCAACCTGAAATAATCAATGGTTTATAATATGACTAAAGTAAGTTCTTGCTCTCAAAATCTGCTACTAAGGAGTGCAAACATTTTTGAATTATACTACTTTATAAAATGGATTTACAATTTGGTGGTGAAGATGGAACTGACAGTCTGTTGAGTGTGATTTAAAAAAAACTTATTCATTAAGTAATATTTATTGAAGATTTCATACATTCAAATGGTATGTTGACCGTATTTTTTGACATGTATGTTTTGCAAAAGAACTGCAAAACTTAGCCACTGAACCACTGTAATGGGTGGAATTTGGCAATTCCCACAATTCGCACTTTACGAATTGAATTACTGTATGCTTGGGTACATATGAAGTGCATATTCATTTAGTTTTTTTCAAATTGATTTTTGCGTTAAAAAACATTGTGTTTTGTGATTAGCTTTCCTTAAAGTGTCTTCAGTTTTGTTGAATGCATTTACAAAACTGTCAGCCATATTCATGTTTAACTCAAACAAAATAGTACTGACTCAATCAACATATATATGTTTAGCCAAAATGCATGTTCATCGAATATAAATACTAAAAACACAATGATGAGTCAACATACAACAATTAACGAAACCAGCTGCAAAGCATATTGAGTTACAAAACTTTTTGCAACACAAAAATGTACTATATGGATCTCATTTCTTAAAGTGGCCATTCATTTAACTCTTTTAACAACCTTATAAAGACTATTCAGGCATGCTTAAAGAAGAAGGTTAAATTGGCTAAATACACTCACAGAAAAAAAAGGTACAAAAAGGGTGAAAACCTTTAAAAAGGAACACATTTGTACCTTATTTACCCTTAAATGGTACATAAGTACCTTAATGGTATGTATTAGTACCTAACATGTACATACTATTACTTTAATGGTACAGATTTACAAATGAATAAAGGTACTGAACTACTGACAGCCTTTGTACCCTTTTCTGAGTGTATGTACATTTTGAGTTAGCAACCAGTCTAACTGGTTGAAGTTACAATACCTAAGTAGGCCGATTAAAAATGCATAATGTCAAATGCATAAATGTGAAATGCAAATAAATGCATACATTTATAAATGTCATTTGTTTTACAGTGCATCATAATTAACCCCAACAATGACTGTGGCTGCTATTGATACAGTTATAATTCAGGATTTCTTACCTTGTACGATCCATCTTGATTCCTTCTTGGGTTGAAGGTCATTGAGCCTCCATAGAAGTGTGAAGCTGTTGCTGTGGTGACCAGCAGAAGCTCGGCCAAGAGCAGAGAGGTGAGAGACATGCTGATCAGTGCTGATGTCTTCTGCATCTGGGAACAGCTTTCTGTTTTAATGTACCTGATGGAAGAAATGACAGGTGATGATCTGTCATTAATTCCAGAAAAGGAAAACACAGAATAGCCATCTTAGTTTTAATTACTGCTAAAAAAATTATTGGCATTTACGTTTTCTTTTCATGTCTTTGTGGTTGGACACACCACTGTGACCACAAGTTTTAATCAAAACTGAAATCTGTTAATGTAGCATATACAAACATATACAAGTGAAATATGTTAACATAGCATATACAAACATATACAAGTGAAATATGTGACTATAGCATATACTGCACTTTTATATCTTGCTAGAAGGAATAAGCACATTTTATTTGTATTATTTGCACAAACATTTCAATTGCATGTGCGAAAGAATGCAACCACAAACTGGTTTGGATAGTTTGTCTGGCTTTGTTTCATAGAGGAGTTGTCTTTTAAATGATTTTTTAAGACTTCCTGAACTTCCTTTTAGCGCATGTTTATGGTATTTTGACTGTGCTCATAATGTCAATCATCAGCTTTACATGGGGATGAATAAAACATATTAAGATCTTAAACTAAATCCCCATATCTGTATTAAGAAAACTAACTTTTAAGATTAAAAAAGAATATGACACGTATTTTTTTAAATAAATACAAATCTGTATGTAAAGCATGGTTTTTCAGAATCAGAATCAGAATTAGCTTTATTCGCCAGGTGTGCGCAAACACACGAGGAATTTGTTGTGGTTTTTTAAGGTGCTCCTTGTACATACATACATGCATACATACACATCTGACATGAGCACAGAAAAACATTTAAATAGAAAGACTTAACTATAAATAATAGTAATGTGTATTCATCTTTAACAGTAGATTTATGTACAGATTTGTGTATTATTTACTCTATATACAGCTGTATAAATAAAGGGATATGCATACGTATTTACATAATACTTAAGAAAGAGGCAATAATTAAAGATGAAGAATAAATTACAGAACACAGGTAATGATTGGGGAAAAACTGTTTTTATGCCTAGATGTTCTAGTGCACATCTAGTGCACATTTAAACAACGTGCACTAGGCTGTTAGCGAATCACAACACACTGGGCCAGCTAACCAATCTGAGCCCATTGTGTATTTCTGAGGGAGAAGCTTCATAGAGCCATGAAGTCAACAAACTGTTTTTAGGAGAATAGAAACAGCGGTGTAGAGTAAAGGTAAAATATGTGAAATATAATGTGATTTTTTTTTCAAAATGAAGCATGAACACATTACAGTGCACCCCATAAACACGATGAAGCCTTAGAAAATAACTGATTGACCACCCCTTTAATATGCAAAGTGAGACAACATGTTGTTAGCCAGTAATTGCAGTTCAAATCAGGATTATTATAGTTAATGAAAACTGAAAGTAAAACCATATATAAAAAGTTACTTGAAATAAAATAAGCATTAACTTATTTAAAATACATTATTTTTTGCAAGTTCAAGTATTTTTGAAATTATTTTATTTTAGCTAGCTGCCAAGGAAACATTTCTGAAATAAAATAATATGAAAATGTCATGTTCATGTTAAAGAAAACAGAAACTAATAACAATGACAAAAACACAACAACATTACTAAAACTTTAGATGAAAGAGTTTTTAGATGAAACATTAAAAAATGTAGATAAAAGAAGAAAATATATAGCATCTCAGTGATACTAAACTACTGGTTCACCTGCATTCATCTATTTGTTTAATGCTCCTGACAGGGTTTATTAAATGCTTAAGGGTTCATGACAGATGAGTTTGTTCTGCAGTTTTTCCTTCAGATGATTGCCAGTCATGCACTTGTTTTCACACCTCACTTAAAAACATTTAGATTTTTTTTTTCAGAGAAGTAGCCAAATGGCAGGAGAATGACAACAACACTGTAATCACTTCTCTCTTCTAGCCAAAGGATCTCATCTTTCAAAAAATCAACATCTGAAACATGAAACTGTTTTATACACAGTTTGTCATAGTTTATAAGAATCAAGGCATGTTTTCATGAAGAATTGCCAACATACACCAACATAATACATAGAATTAAAACAGATTTAATTACATATAAAATTGCAAAAACATCTGAATATATGGGGAAAAAGAGACTTCTCGTTTGCTCCCCAAACTAAAGTGTGACTGCTGATATATTCTGAATCTTTTTTGAACTCACATTACTTACTGAAAATGATTACAGAAGAAAGAAAAGCACATTTTGCCCATATATTTGCATCACAGTTTTTGAAAGCACTCCAACAATCTTGCTACTTCTCTGTTTTCCAGGGAAAAATAGAGCATTATGCTTTGAAAAATAAACAACAGAGCTGACATGACTAAAAGTCGTGTGATGGAACGGGTTTGTATCTGATCCTTTGCCCTCTGGCTCTGTAGACGATCACTCCACACACCATGGCTACTGTTGCCACAAGACAAACAGTGACGACAACAAGGTTTAGATTCAGACCCGGGCTTACGGTGACCTCTGAAATGTGAGTAAAGGTTGAAACGGTTAACAGCATTTGTGTAGTGTACAATCATCTGTTACACAAGGTGAATGAACGATTTGGCTTACGAGATGCGCTCCTCTTCAGCCGCAGGGGCCCCTGGGAGATGAAGTGACTGTCGGTCTGGAGGGGAGCCTCTCTTTTGTGATGGTGGTGGGCCGGTGGAGCGACTGTGCTGTTGACGCAGCCCTGAGAGCAGCGGGTGTTGGGATTGTTGGCCTGGCATATGATGATTGAGCAGCTGATGAAGACCTAGAGAGGGAAGAGAGGAAGATGAAAAGATAAGAGACTGTGACAGAAGGCAGGGTTAAACAGAAATATTTACAGTATATTTTAATTTACTTACAGATGCGCTGTATTCTCAATGTCAGAGTATATGAGAGAAAACGCTTAAAGGGATCATTCACTTTCAGTTGCTGGTCCCCATTGAATTTCATAGTGTTTTTCCCATACTATGGAAGTCAGTGGGGACCAGCAATTGAAGGTGAACTATCACTTTAAAATCATGTTAACAACCCATAATGCAACTGCATGACAGCAAAAAGTCATCACATGTTAAAAACAGTGTCACTAGACCATTTGCTGTTGGAATGAATGATGAAATGTTTGACATATTATTAAAAAATGACAATAAGCGCAAGCTAGGAGGTGACCAAAGAGTTGATGTAAAATGTTCCATTCACATAATAAAATTAAATGTGTCCTCTATTTAAAATTTAATTTGCATCGCCCTCACATTTGTATGGAACATATTGTGCCCAGATAATTAATTAATTAATCAATCAACCAAAAATGTGGGGTTAGTAATTTCTTTTTAAGAAATTATGATTTTTATTTGGCAAAGACACTTTATATTCATCAACATGACAGTAAAGATTTCTATTTCAAATAAATGCTGAAGCAATATGGAAGGAATCCTGAAAAGATTATAATGTTTCCACAAAATAGCAAAACTGTTTTCAATATTGATAATAATCAGAAATGTTTTTTTTAGCAGCAAATCAGCATATTAGAATGATTTCTGAAGGATCATGTGACACTAAAGACTGGAGTAATGATGCTGAAAATTCATCACAGGAATAAACAACATTTTAAAATATATTCAAAAAGAAAACAAATATTTGGAATTGTAATAATATTTCACAATATTTTTGTTTCTACTGTAATTTTGATCAAGTAAATTCAGCCTTCCTGAGCACTGATAAGAGGCTTCTTCCAAAAACCTTACTGATCCCAAATTGTAGTTTGTGGGTTGTGTGTGAGTGTGTGTGTGTCTGGAATAAATGTCTCTCTAACCTGGTCATGGAACCCAATGAATTTGAAGGCCTCCATTTCTAACTGGACGAATGGTTGGTGGCTTAAGAAAAACCGAACCGTTTCATCCACAATGCATCTGAAATACAAAAGCACTTGATTCATTTGTGTGACAAACTGATTAGACAAGTTTTATCATGTAACATTGGCATGAGTAAAAAGTGCAAATGATCAATAATGTTTGTGGAATTTCACCCGTTCTTGATGATGGGATAGGAGACTGGGTAGTTGGGATTATCGTAAGGAGTAGCTACACACGACTCGAGGAAGATCTCAGTGTTTAGGACTGGAGTAACGGGCTCAATCTTCATGAAGATCTTGTCGCCCACATCATACTCAAGTGGGTATGATTCTGGACCCCTGCTGTTCTGGAAATTTGCAGAAGCATAAAACTCAAACTGATAGTTGAATGTGCCGAAACCTTTTTCTGAGAAGATGATTGGTGGTCTGTGAGTATCGAACTCCAGCGTAACATTGGTCCTTTTCTGGTACTTGCACAGGATTTCAATTTCTAGGTTATCCTTCCTGGTTATAATGTCCCTGGGATCATCGAATGTAATGATTTTATTCTTGAAGATGAGTTCATTATTGTTCTCCTACAAAGAAACAGAAGTTGTCAAATAGTTTAGCTCTGGATTTCACAAGATCTGATTGTAAATGTTGATGATAAAACTGCTCACCTCAATCTGAGTGCCACAGTCGTTTAGAAGTGTGTTGGTGAACAGGTGGCTACTGTTAGTGTAAACCCGACAAGATGGATTTATCAGTCTCAGGTGGTCACCATGGAGGTTTTTGATGGAGGATCTCTTAATTGTCACTGACATTGAGTTTTGAGTGCAGGTTACATTTGCCTCAGGTCCTGAAAATAGCATTAATAATCATAGCTATACAAATGTACATATTTCTTCTGAGCAGGATATTTAAACACCTTCTTCAAATGGGAGAGGACAAGTGTCTTGTGCAAGATGAGTCATTAAAACATGTGGTCTGGTTTCCCAGAAGGTAAACATTGTACATTTTAAATGTGTATATTTGCTAAAGGTTAATTTTGTCAACTTTTAGGTGCACACTAGCATATTGATGATTTTAAAGATAATATGGACTAAAATCCACAATATGTCAATTTTTATTTCATATAAATAAGTTAATGACATTTTTCTTTCATAATTTAATTAATTTCACTCATGAATGCCATTATCATTTGGGTCTGCATTATCATAAAACGGAATTAAATGAACTGATTTACCCACCTTTACCATTCACCTTTGCAACAACGCACCTCATCTCAGAGTGGTAAATATTAGATCTTAAAATAGAAAGGTTTTTTTATCAGCTATCATAATGTGATTTTAAAGTGGTAAAAAAAATGAAAAAGTACATTCACTTAGTAAAATATACCCATATTGTCCTTCTGCGATGAAGCAAAATGGAAAGTGTTGGCCATAGTTTTCTGAGGTTGGTGTCCAGTTAATCACATATTCCCCAGTGGTGGTTTTGTACTTTGTGCTGTTCAGAGGTCCACTAATGATGATATCAACGATTCTAGATGACAAAAACCACAACAACAAAACAAAAACTTTGAGAAATTTAAGTAGTGCACAACCATGTTCCAAAATGTCAATTTTACAATGACTAGCCATCATAGAGTTTGTCCTGTGTACCTCTATAACCTTTTGTTTTATTTATTTTTGGGCAGCTACTAATTTGGACAGGAATAGGCTACAACAGGCTACTGGTGTGGACTTCTATATCTGGGCAAAACCATCAAAGACACCAAAAACTCTTTGAACTCCTGGCCTCTGGTAGGCGCTACAGAGCACTGCACACCAATACAATGGCTGAATTTGGAATAACATACTATTCTACTGCTCTTACTGTCATAGCTTTATATCTGCCAGAAATAATATAAGTAGTATGCATGACAGAAATATGTTGTAGTATGCTAATATGCTATTCAAAATTCAATTTAAAAACAGTGTCTACATTTTTAATTTTTAATTTTTTAATAAAAAGTTTTTTCTTAATACCTTGAAAAAGATGCAGAAGCTTTCACTCTGATCTCAAGCTCTTGATTTACACGTGCCTGCAGGTGTTCTCCATGATGTGGCGTTGGATGGAGGAACCGTGGTAGATATTCACCCTCAGTGCAAGATGGTGCTGGACCATCAACTGAAACATATGCACAGCATATATTTAATCAAACATAGTAGGATAATTCTGAAGCATACTTTAGACTAAACTTCCAAATATACCTTGAAGCGAAAACTGAAGAGGTATTTTGCTCAGGGCCAAAGTTGTTGTTGTTGTCGTTGCAGTGGTTGTTATTGGAAATGTGGTTGACGTTTGTGTAGTAGTAGTGGCTATTGTTGTTGTAGTAAGTTCAGATGTGGTCATTGTGGTTGAATCAGTTGTTGTGGTGGTTGACTCAGTTGTTGTTGTGGTTGAATCAGTTGTTGTGGTTGTAGGTGTCGCTGTGGTTGACTCAGTTGTTGTTGTGGTTGGATCAGTTGTTGTTGGTGTCATAGTGGTTGACTCAGTTGTTGTTGTGGTTGACTCAGTTGTTGTTGTGGTTGGATCAGTTGTTGTTGGTGTCATAGTGGTTGACTCAGTTGTTGTTGTGGTTGACTCAGTTGTTGTTGTGGTTGGATCAGTTGTTGTTGGTGTCATAGTGGTTGACTCAGTTGTTGTTGTGGTTGACTCAGTTGTTGTTGTGGTTGGATCAGTTGTTGTTGGTGTCATAGTGGTTGACTCAGTTGTTGTTGTGGTTGACTCAGTTGTTGTTGTGGTTGGATCAGTTGTTGTTGGTGTCATAGTGGTTGACTCAGTTGTTGTTGTGGTTGACTCAGTTGTTGTTGTGGTTGGATCAGTTGTTGTTGGTGTCATAGTGGTTGACTCAGTTGTTGTTGTGGTTGACTCAGTTGTTGTTGTGGTTGGATCAGTTGTTGTTGGTGTCATAGTGGTTGACTCAGTTGTTGTTGTGGTTGACTCAGTTGTTGTTGTGGTTGGATCAGTTGTTGTTGGTGTCATAGTGGTTGACTCAGTTGTTGTTGTGGTTGACTCAGTTGTTGTTGTGGTTGGATCAGTTGTTGTTGGTGTCATAGTGGTTGACTCAGTTGTTGTTGTGGTTGACTCAGTTGTTGTTGTGGTTGGATCAGTTGTTGTTGGTGTCATAGTGGTTGACTCAGTTGTTGTTGTGGTTGACTCAGTTGTTGTTGTGGTTGGATCATTTGTTGTTGTGGTTGTAGGTGTCCTTGTGGTTGACTCATCTGTCATTGAGGTTGAATCAGTTGTTGTAGTTGTAGGTGTCATAGTGGTTGTTCCATAATAATCAGTAGCACGTCGGCTTCTAATTAAACTGATGGGAAATTTTTCCTTTGAAGGTTGGTTGGTGTAGGACAGAGTAATCTTGCGAATGGGGAAATCCTCCAGCACCAGCTCAAAAGAATAAACTCCACGGACCGATGTGTGTGAATATGACAGAGAACAGTTATGCTACATTTGGAAGAAAATAAAAGAGTGTGAATGAAAAATGAAAGATGTAACTGTAATACTTAAAGCTGCAGTCCTTAAGTTTTGCCTCTTTGTCGCCATCTCTGTTTGAAAACCTGCAATTGCAGCTGTGTGCGGAATTATCTTCCTTGCGTGGGTTGTGCGCCGGCGTGGCTCCAGTGCGGATTAACCTAATGTTTTGAGGAGTATGTGTGGCAGTCAGTCACCACACCGGTGTGGATATTGTACTTTGCACTCACAGATTCTAGCCTACGTCTTGGAATATATGATTCAACTAAGCATTTTCACCGGATATTGTCATCTGAACAAGTAACAAGTCTGCCACGTTTGTTCTGACCAACTGAGGAAAAAGCATTATAATAAATCGCGCTACCAATGGTGATTTAATCTAAATTAGCTCATATCACATCAAACCGTGCAAATTATTATTATTGTTATACTTTATAATCAAATTGTTAATGTTAACAACATCAGCATTGCGTGACTATGAGTATAGTGTGTATAAGCGAGTAGATTTCAATTTCTGTATAGTCTAATCTCTAATTGTCATACCATTCGAATTTCATATTAAGAAATTGTTTTAACCCAAAAAGCAAATTATGCTCCCTTCGAACTAGTTGTCTTTAAAATACAAATCTTGTGTAATCCCAGGCTATCTGTAATCAGAAGCACATTTAAAACTGGAATAAAATTAAATTTCATTCACATGTGTTTCATAAACACATAATCCTTTATGGATTACAATCCGCCATCAAAATGATACATTTAATTATTCCAGCTGCTGTGAGAAAAGGCTATAAACGATCGCCACGTGCAGGATCCTCACATGCGATAGGCTAGTAGCCGGGACAACTTCTTCATGTTTACAGACGTGACGTAATGACGCAGTGGCATGCTCGAATTTCCCACGAAAACCTACCCCTACCACTCAAATTAGAAAACATTATTTTAAGCTGACCGTTGTGAATCGGGCTAAAGTAAGGCGATAGTTTTGAACACTGGCTGGTTATGTACTTGCTCAAACATTGATTTCGGATCATTTTTAACCAAAAAAAGTTACAGACTGCAGCTTTAAGTAAAATACTTGTGTGTAGTTCATCGGGCAAATATGTACATGTGTAAACCCAGTCATAAGACAACAGGCTATCAAGAGTTGAAATAGTTGCTCAAAGGTGTTAATATACTTGCAGTGTTTTATCTAAATTATATTTTTCAAAGGATTTCATAGTTTACTGTATATATGTATGTTTATATATACATGTAGTTCTTACACTGACCATACCCTCCTCATATCTGAAATACATTTTATGTCCCTGGTTTAGTCATTCTTAATAATTTTTTTTCACCTGATTCAACGTAAAACCAGCAGGTTGGTTGCAGATTCCACACTCCTGGTTTTGTCTGAGTCCAAATCTGCATGTGACATGGTCACCATCAGGATCAAAGGCTAAAAGTTTGTACCTGCTGGGACAGTTCTGAGGAACTCTGCAACACAAAACAATATGGCAATATTACTGTAGTGTAGAACTGCATGACTTTATCATGTTGCATGCACATCATGAAAAATAGATAAATATACACTATAAGCTTCCATTAATTCTGTTAAACAGCTGATTTACCTGACAAATGGTAGGGTGGTGGTTATTGGCGAACGGTTGGGCTCTGAGGTGTCCGATCTCACACCGAGGTCAATGTAAGTCAGAAGACTCCAGTCTCCAAAATGTGTGACTGTGTTGTAGATCCAGCAGCAGCTGCTTTTGCTATTGTAACATATAGACATTTAATATTTGCATTTTGTTCAGATCTGCATTGTTAGTGAACGATTCTGTTCTTGTAAATATATTTACTTACAGGAGCTGGAAAGGGCTGTTGGTGGAAACCATCTTTGTTATCCCTCCCTCAGACTGACACCAGCTGCCGCCGTTGGGACTTGAATCTACTTTACCAATCACAGTACTGACATCATTTCCACAGTCTCCAGAGCTGCACGGCCAGTAATCATATCCATAACAGGAATGGTAGGTTGTCTTGAAGCGAAGCTCAACCTGAAATGTTTTAATTATAGTTTGACTTAAGTAAGTTCTTAAGCTTATGTGGTGGCTGTTAAAATTTACTTCTAAGAAGTCATCTTTGAATTGTGCTATAAAACACTACACTGCAGGGTCGGAAATTAATGAGGGCTTTATTATTATGGCTGTCACGATTAAAGTGGAATGTAAAATGAATGAAAAGTGTCGATTGCGGCATTGCAATTTACAGAAGATTTGCTTAAGTTGCATCAGCTTTTTTTTACGCACATTTTTTCAGCATTGAGCATTATAACCGATCACACACATTTCTGTTGAGCTTATGAATGCAGTGTCTAATCAGAGGCATTTTTGATTCGTCACTGCGGAGAATGCTGGATTTCTGATGCACTCAGTGACAGAATTCTGAATCTGCATTCGCAAATTCTCTCATCGTAAACATCAAAGTGCAGAAAAGATGCAAGTAAGAGAACTATTTTGCAGTGTAGACAGCTTCGGTGATTATTACGGGTGTTTTTACGAAAGGACATATATCGCCAGGAGCCACGAGTATCAATTTTGTGTTCCTTGATACGCTTTTTTTTTATTCTCAAAATATATGTAAAACATGGTTTGGAAGCAGTGGCGGAGTTTGGTTCGGTGTAAGTATCTCAAATCAGATAAAAGAGGAAATCCATGGAAAATGACCTGAAATTGTTAGTTACATTTCTGTACAATATCACTATTTATACTCTGAAATATTTGTCAAATATTTTTGAATAATGACAGCTAAATATAATGTTTGTTTAACTGTATAGTTTGCACATTTTTAATCGTTTTTCTTACAAAGCAAGTGAGACATATTGTTACTTAACCAGTAATTTAATGCACGGTTATTATAGTTAACTAAAATTAAAACCATAAAAATGTTGTTACATGAAATAAAATAAGCATGAACTGAAATAAAATTATATATATATTAATATATATGTGTGTGTGTGTGTGTATATATATATATATATATATATATATACACACACACACACACACACACACACACACACACTACCAGTGAAAAGTTTTTGAACAGTGAGATTTTTAATGTTTTTAAAGAAGTCTCTTCTGCTCACCAAGCCTGCATTTATTTGATCTAAAGTACAGCAAAAACAGTAAATTTTAAAAAATATTTTTACTATTTAAAATAACTGTTTTCTGTTTGAAAATATTTTAAAATGTAATTTTTACTATTCATCAGAGAAACCTGAAAAATTCTACTCAGTTGTTTTCAACATAATAATAAAAAAGTTTCTTGAACAGCAAATCAGCATATTACAATGATTTATTTGTTTATACTTTATTTATACTATTTTATTTTAGCTAGTTGCCAAGAAACATTTCTTATTTTCATTTAGTGTAACTACAGTTTGCCCTAAAATAACTAAACATTGAAATAAAATGAAAAACTACACTGTAAATTTTTTTCCTAAGTTTTAAATAAAATACGACGACTGACATACATTTTACAAGATCATATAATACCAGTCTTACTACTTCAAAATTTCATACTTAACCTCTTAAGACCCGGCAAAACATTTTAGGAAAAAAATATATTTTTTTCATGTCATTAAAAATGTTAAATGATATTTCATTCTTAAGTTATGCTACGTCCTTGGTAGAGGACATTGGGACTCAATTTCCTTAAAAAAAATACAAAGACATGAATGAACATGAATAAGCAAAAACAATAGATTTTTTTAAAATCACCAATACATTTTTAGTTTTCAGGATTTTTTTTTTTTACCAAACTTTGTATAAAGATAATTCTCAACTAACATAATGATTTGATATGCCATTTTTCTTCATGCAAAATGTGTGTAAAATGGCCATAAACAGGTTTTCTCATTATATATAATGTATCTATAAACTAAATTAAATTTGCATATTAATGTGTTTTTGGGGCTACATTAATTTGGGGAATTCTTTCCCTATTCATTTGTTATGTCTCCCAAAATGTGTAATAAACATGCTTTTAGTCCCGGTGTCCTCATATGAGGACATGTATGAAATCAATGGCCTGTTTCATAACAGAAAGTTATATTTGGATTTGAAACCCCATAACATTTTCCTGACATGTTGATTTATGACACACAGTTTAAAAATTTGTCAAATTTAAATGATAATTACAAAATATTATCATATTTCCATAAGAGTGTCACTAAATTAATATCAGACATTTTTGAAGACCAAGGAGAGGGACATTTAGTATCTCTGAAAAGCCCTGAATGTGCTCTGTACAGGACATCCAGACTTAAAACTGTGGCATGTATAGTCTCAGAGAAATTCACTCAAATATAATGTCCTCATATGTTTAATTATTATTATCATATATTATTAATTAAATGTTACTTGCCATTTTTTGTATCTATTTGTGAAGTTTAGTATAGCAATTTCCAAGTAAAAATTGTTTCTACACCCAGTCTTTTTCAGTGAAACTATAATAGTATCTCAATGATACAAAAATAAGACTAGTTTAGTTAGTGTGCGTGCAGTCTGTTTATTGCTCATGACATGCTTAATTAAATGCCTAAGGGTTCATATCACTTCTCACTCATGAGTTTGTTCTGATGTTTTTCCTTTTCCTTTTCATTTGAAATGATACTCAATCATGCGCTCACACTCCTCTGAAAAACACTTTTGATATCCTGAATTGTTTTCAGACAAGCTACCAAATAATAGGTGAATGACAACAAATCACACCTCTCTTCTAGCCACATCAAATGAACCACTGAAACATGAAACTGTTGTGCGATGTTTTTATTTGTATTCAAAATATAGACCCAGTTATGTGTGTATATGTGTACCTGGTATTCTGTACATTATGGGGATCGATTCAAACGTCCCCACAAAGATAGTAATACCAGTCATTTTCATCGAACTTATGGGGTAATTTTTTGGTCCCCATGAGGAAAATAGCTTATAAATTATACTAAATTATTATTTTTTTTAAATCTACAAATGCAGAAAGTTTTGTGTGAGGAGTAGTGTTAGGGTAAGTGGATTGAAAAAACAGTTTGAACAGTATAAAAACTAATACGGCTATAGAAAGTCCATAAAACATGGAAACCAGTGTGTGTGTTTCATCCAAGTGCTCATCTAAAATGTAAATCTTCAAGTTGTGAATGATGATTGATGGGTATGTAGTGTAATTGGTTGCTAATTAAAGCCCTTTCTTGACTGTATACTGTCATCATTTCTTTTTATGGTTGCATTTGCAGTATTACATAAGTACACTTTTGGGGGGTCATCAACTCAGATGATGCCAACCCTGAAACAACATACAGAACTACCAAATTTTGCTATAAGTTTGATTGCAACATATAATCATAGCTGTTAATAGTGTTCATCGTCTGTTTGATTACGTCTTTAATTGATTTTTACCATACATTTCTGCCATATGTACATTAACTTGACATAGTCACCACTGATAAGCTACTACTAAATATATTGTAGAAACTTAATTTTCTGTAAAGCTGCTTTGCAACGATTTGTATTGTGAAAAGCGCTATACATATAAATACATGTATAGCATATACATATAAACTTGAATTGAATTGAATTAAGGGACCCCCCCAATAACACCCAAAAAATATACTTGGGGGGGGGGGGGGGGTTTTAAAAACACCCCCC
>NW_015505935.1:50090-116244 GCF_001515645.1 Sinocyclocheilus grahami
GTGCTTGTATGTGCGTACGTCACTCGTTAGTGGTTGCAGCTGGTGCTCAATCAGAGCGTGCCAGCTGCAACTCGTTAGGGAGCCCTTTATAGGCCACTCTGTTCAATGTGTGTTTGTCGGTTCGTTATTCTCATGTTCCTGTCTCCCTGTCAGTTCTCTGTTTCCAGTTCTCGCTCAGTCAGGGTACGGATCTTCAGCCTTCTCCTTGGTTTGGTCCAACGCAGTGGTTGAAGGGATTTCTCCGTGGAGCTCTGATTCCGACCAGGACCCGAGGATTATCTCTTTGTGTCTCCGTTATTGTGATTATTGAATAAACCTTACCTTTGCACTCGCACTTGGATCCTGACTCTTCTCTGCCGTGACAACATGAATGAACATGAATAAGCAAAACCAATAGATTTTTTTAAAATCACCAATACATTTTTAGTTTTCAGGATTTTTTTTTTTTACCAAACTTTGTATAAAGATAATTCTCAACTAACATAATGATTTGATATGCCATTTTTCTTCATGCAAAATGTGTGTAAAATGGCCATAAACAGGTTTTCTCATTATATATAATGTATCTATAAACTAAATTAAATTTGCATATTAATGTGTTTTTGGGGCTACATTAATTTGGGGAATTCTTTCCCTATTCATTTGTTATGTCTCCCAAAATGTGTAATAAACATGCTTTTAGTCCCGGTGTCCTCATATGAGGACATGTATGAAATCAATGGCCTGTTTCATAACAGAAAGTTATATTTGGATTTGAAACCCCATAACATTTTCCTGACATGTTGATTTATGACACACAGTTTAAAAATTTGTCAAATTTAAATGATAATTACAAAATATTATCATATTTCCATAAGAGTGTCACTAAATTAATATCAGACATTTTTGAAGACCAAGGAGAGGGACATTTAGTATCTCTGAAAAGCCCTGAATGTGCTCTGTACAGGACATCCAGACTTAAAACTGTGGCATGTATAGTCTCAGAGAAATTCACTCAAATATAATGTCCTCATATGTTTAATTATTATTATCATATATTATTAATTAAATGTTACTTGCCATTTTTTGTATCTATTTGTGAAGTTTAGTATAGCAATTTCCAAGTAAAAATTGTTTCTACACCCAGTCTTTTTCAGTGAAACTATAATAGTATCTCAATGATACAAAAATAAGACTAGTTTAGTTAGTGTGCGTGCAGTCTGTTTATTGCTCATGACATGCTTAATTAAATGCCTAAGGGTTCATATCACTTCTCACTCATGAGTTTGTTCTGATGTTTTTCCTTTTCCTTTTCATTTGAAATGATACTCAATCATGCGCTCACACTCCTCTGAAAAACACTTTTGATATCCTGAATTGTTTTCAGACAAGCTACCAAATAATAGGTGAATGACAACAAATCACACCTCTCTTCTAGCCACATCAAATGAACCACTGAAACATGAAACTGTTGTGCGATGTTTTTATTTGTATTCAAAATATAGACCCAGTTATGTGTGTATATGTGTACCTGGTATTCTGTACATTATGGGGATCGATTCAAACGTCCCCACAAAGATAGTAATACCAGTCATTTTCATCGAACTTATGGGGTAATTTTTTGGTCCCCATGAGGAAAATAGCTTATAAATTATACTAAATTATTATTTTTTTTAAATCTACAAATGCAGAAAGTTTTGTGTGAGGAGTAGTGTTAGGGTAAGTGGATTGAAAAAACAGTTTGAACAGTATAAAAACTAATACGGCTATAGAAAGTCCATAAAACATGGAAACCAGTGTGTGTGTTTCATCCAAGTGCTCATCTAAAATGTAAATCTTCAAGTTGTGAATGATGATTGATGGGTATGTAGTGTAATTGGTTGCTAATTAAAGCCCTTTCTTGACTGTATACTGTCATCATTTCTTTTTATGGTTGCATTTGCAGTATTACATAAGTACACTTTTGGGGGGTCATCAACTCAGATGATGCCAACCCTGAAACAACATACAGAACTACCAAATTTTGCTATAAGTTTGATTGCAACATATAATCATAGCTGTTAATAGTGTTCATCGTCTGTTTGATTACGTCTTTAATTGATTTTTACCATACATTTCTGCCATATGTACATTAACTTGACATAGTCACCACTGATAAGCTACTACTAAATATATTGTAGAAACTTAATTTTCTGTAAAGCTGCTTTGCAACGATTTGTATTGTGAAAAGCGCTATACATATAAATACATGTATAGCATATACATATAAACTTGAATTGAATTAAGGGACCCCCCCAATAACACCCAAAAAATATACTTGGGGGGGGGGGGGAGTTATTGAAAACCCCCCCTGGTTTTTCAATAAAACTATAATACTTGAAATATGAAACTAGTGAAAATGAAATGAAAAGATTCTATTGCTGGATTAAATTTAGACCTGCTCATGTTACATCGTATTTTATACGCCAATTAGACGACTTCAGATTAGTCATCGCGAAATTTTGTTTAGACTGAAACTCGCGAATTCCCTCATCAATAGCAACAAAAGTGCAGATGTACGTTACGTACGATAAAAGTAAGAGATTAATTTATCATACTAGGCTAGACTGACTGCTCAGAGTGTGTTTGTTACGGGGCTGACGAGACGTGAGACTTGCGGATCCATGTGCAAGCTTTATTTGATAAAGACAGAGACGTGGTCATACAGCAGGCCTGGGTCAGATGAGGGCAAACAGGTATATGGAGGGCAAAACACAAGAATAGTCCTAGGGGTAGCGCAGGTCGACGATCGGGATTCAGTCTAATAAAATGCATTTATAATGCTCCCAAAATTCAAGATATGGGGGCAGAAAATATATTTATATAATTTCATATAATTAATCAATATCACACGAAGAGTGCCATTTTTTTCTCGCAAAAATCACAAATGTGATATTGATTTTTTACAACAGTTCAATAAAGTTAATATTAATGGACTTACGTTTTAGATACCATATTGCCTATTTTTGCACTATTTCGCCAACAAAAAAACGTTTTCAAACAGCCACAGCACTGTTTTACGTCTCTGGGCAACACGTTCCTGAATGAATCAACCGTTTAAATGATTCGGTTCAATCGCAATGACTCACTTATTAACAGTGACTTGCTGCCACCTACTGGCGGTTTTAATTTTACATAAAAAGTACCTTTTCATTTTTAAAAATCATTTCAAATATCAGTATTCAACGTTTTTGAATTGAAATATCAAAACATTATTTATGCATTTGCTACTGCAGGTTAAATGCATTCATGTCCTGCATTAAACAGTGTGTAAATACATTTAAAAGCCACTTCAGATGCAGCTTCTGTGTTTCCTCTGCATTGCAAAGATGAATTTTGTTGATGATGATTTCATTTGTTTGGTAACAGCCCCAAGTGTCTTATTATTCTAATTTACTTTATTGATTAAATATAAGAATTTGACACAAAAGGTAATGCACACTTCTAGAAAAAAATGGCTTTATAAAGGTAAAAGTGCCCATAAGGATAAAAATCACTTTAAACTTGTTAGAAAAGATTAATTTCTGTCACTGCTGTGAACTGACCATGCAGAATATGAAGAATTGTTTAATTGGATTTAACAAGAATTGGATTTCCGCCTATGCTTACACTCACTTCTTCTGTAGATAAGGCTGGATCAGAATGATTTGCGAGAAGATAGACACATTTATGTAGATCGGGGGCGCATTCACTTCAAAAACAAAAGTAATCCACTGCGTCTTCAGCGACTCAGATGTTGGGAGTAAATGACGGCTGCTATGTTCATTATTACATCCAACAACATAACACCTCAATCGCTTATTAGGAGTCATTCTTGTCTACTTCTGCTCCGGCAGTGAAACAATGGCGGACTGATGACAGCTTACTCAGGGTGGGTCTAAGGTAAAACGTCAGTGTCAATCAACAATTGTGGGAGGGGCCTGGGTCTGTGTGACGTCACACTGGCAGGAATCTGAGAACGACTTGATTTGAGAAAGGGGTAATGATTTTAGGAGATTATAAAAAAAACACTGGGTGGATTTTTATCATTTTAGGGTGGTTGTGTACACACACTGCCAACACACATTTCAGTTCAAACTACTTGTAAAAGTACATTTCGCATCCGATGACCCCTTTAATAATAAATGACACAAAAAAAGTTTTTTAGTATTAAATAATCTTGCAGCTAGCATTAGAATCTATTTAATTCATTTTAAGACTTATGTTTCCCTTCTACTTTCACTAGCAGATTATTATAATGCCTGTGTATGTTTGCATATTGCAGTCAATCATTTTATGCATATGACGTTATCTGACATTTAAAATTGTGTTCTCTAATCTGCTGAGATCAAGCGGATCTGTAGGGAACAAAGTGATGGAAACTCGTGTGTTTTTTTAAGGACATGTAATTTTTCTGAAATCTTACTTATAAGAATATTCATGTACTTCCTGCCCTGCAGCATTTTCTCCCACATCATTATACCATCAGGAAGTTTTGCTTTCCCATAAGTCATCTGATGTAGGTGACATGAATGCAAGATCATTTTTGAGATGACATTATTATCAGAGCATTTCAGCACTAAGTTTATAAACAGGTTAAGCTGCTAAGAATAATTAATGTTGGCCTAACTACATTAGGCCTAGTTTAGATTTTTTTTATAAACTTCTACATAAAAAAACAGTCATGATGACTCATTGGAAATGCTTCTGTATTTTTGAGATAGTGAGTGATGATCATTATCATGTAGATTAACTTGATTGAGTTTAGATGCATTTTACACATTATCGTTATTCAAAATAAATGTAATTTATTAAAATGTGCCCTTTTTCCTAATTTAATTTGATCTACATTAAATATAGTTTTTGTAATTTGAAAGATTATTAGAAAAATAACAAATAACAAAAAAATGTCCATAAAAGCATCAGGCAGAGAGCGTGAGAATATAACATTGAATTTATTAAGATGATGTACTTTCATATAGGCTAGCAAGTCCCATGAAATATAATTGTTTAATGTTATGCAAGAATATTAAAATCATCTGGCATGTGATTTATATTAAGAGGGGAAAGTGTATGAGTGAAAAAAAACGCTTTAACCTCTTTCTGAAAATTTTAGTTTTATATGTGAGCTGCTTCTCTACTGAAACCAATACTTTATTTCTTATAATGACTAAAGTGAAGCAGTACATAGAATAATGCTTGAATAAACACTTTCTGCACAGAAAATTGACCAAGGATGGTATTTTTGCAAATGACCACACACCAACACAATAAATACTTAAATGTACATTTTATTTTAAAACCAAAATTCATTAATAAATGTTTGCTCTTCCAACAGCCCTGGAATGCCGTCTCATTCTCAGTAAGACTAAGTGAAGGTTCATGTTTTCTATAATTACACCCCAATATGCGTGTTAAGTTCAGTGCGGAATGTTGTGTGAAAGTGAAGAAGGAAATAAGTGGCAAAAAAAGATGATGAAAGAATTGGGATAATACCAGCCACACCAAAGGTCATTGTTGTGCGTTTATACCATTTACTTAAAAAACTGTTCATCTACTGCTCATGTATGGGAAACTGGAAATACGTTAACCACAATTTATAGTCTGAAAGGATGTAGTTCTTTGTGCGTCTACTCAAACCGGCCACTAAAGTATCTCAGAAAGTGGACAGTAGATGCATGCGGTCAATAGGTCTTGTTCTTCTGGCATTATATACCAGTATTCCCACCAACACTGCAATGGAGACAACAAAGAGTCCTGCAAAGACCCCGGTGCTTGTGCTCATGTGTAGAAATCCACCGTCATTTGAGGCTACATGAATGAAAGAGCAACAGAGTTACATCAAAGATCATGACATAGAAATCATGGTAACACGTCACAATAAGGTTCCATTCATGAACATTAGTTAAAGAAATAGTTGACCCAAAAAAGAAATTTAGCTAAAAATTTACTCATCCTCAGGCCATCCACAACGAGTTTGTTTCTTCATCAGACCAGATTTGTACAAATGTAGCATTAGATCACTTGCTCACCAATGGATCCTCTGCAGTGAATGGGTACCGTCAGAATGAGAGTCCAAACAGCTGATAAAAACACAACTATCCACACCACTCCAGTCCTCCAATTAACATCTTGAGAAGTAAAAAGCTGCATGTTAGTAAGAAACAAATCCATCATTACAATGTTTTAGCTTCAAACGGTTGTTTCTGGCTAAAAGTCCTTTATCTGTAAGATTTCTTTCTTGAAAAAAGTCGACTCATCCGAATCAGGAGAGAAATATAAACAGATCAAGCACTGTGTATAAGCGGAAACTGTCCAAAACAGCTCTAAACAAATATGTTGGTGGATTTTGATGTGAGAGGACGACCGAGGACTTTATTATGGATTATGGACTTGTATTTTGGCCAGAAGCAACAGTTTGAAGTTAAAACAAAGTGGACGGTGAATTTGTTTCTTACAAACATGAAGCTTTTCACTTCACAAGATGTTAACTGATGGACTGGAGGGGTGTGGATTACTTTGATGTTTTTATCTGTGTGGACTATTCCTTTAAAAAACATTAACAGAGATGGTTGTTAGTTAATATTCGTTAATGCATGAACTAATATTAATAATGAAATCAAAGTGTTACCAAAATCACATCACAGTCACTGTTTAAAGGAATACTTCTGCCAAAAATGAGAATAAATTGATCATACTTTCAATTAACTATTCTGTTAAACCATATTCATATACCAGCATTATGAGTCTGTCTCGCCACTCGCAAGGGACCCTGGGTTATGTAGTGACTGGCAGTTTCTTGGCTCACATCTCGCCTACGTCTGCGTGCGGCTTGGCCTAGGCAGCCTTGGGCACATCTGGAGTTTAAGCTGTCTTTTGCACACAGGATCACGGAGCAGCTGATGTACACCTGTCAACATGATTTTAGAGTATTATAGTGAAATGTTCCTGCTAAACACAAACACAATTGTTATGCAAATGTGTTGTACCTCATCGAAGCCTCCTGTGAACTTGAAGGCTTGGAGCTGAAAGTCGTACTTTGTGGAGGCACTTGGGTAAACCATGACTGTATCATCCATAACACATCTGAAATTACATTATTATTGTCTATATCAGGAAATTTTTATTGTGCATTATTGTTTTCAAAGTAAAAAGAAAATGCAACACAATACACTCGCTGTGCCTTGATTAACTGCAAATAGTCTATGTACATACTGAATAGTATTTGCTCATCAAGGCTGCAATTATTTGCTCAAAAATACAGTAAAAGCAGTAATATTGTGAAATATTTTTACAACTTAAATTTTATTTTTTTTGTTTTCTAAAAAATTAGTTTTCTATTTGAAAATATTTTAAAACATAATTTATTTCTGTGATGCAAAGCTGAATTTCCAGCATCATAACTCCAGTCTTCAGTGTCACATGATCCTTCAGAAATCATTCTAATATACTGATTTGCTGCTAAAAAAAAACATTTATTATTATCAATGTTGAAAACAGCTGCTTCATCTTTTTGTAGATTTTTCAAGATTTTTTTGATAAATAGAAAGTTCAAAAAAACATTTATTTGAAATAGAAATCATTTGTAACGTTCTGAATGCCTCTAGTGACACTTTTGAGCAATTTAATGCGCCCTTGCTGAATAAAAGTATTAATGACACTATCTCTCAGCAGATTAAATGCTATGAGTAACTTGAACTTATTATTAAATGACAAATTGTTTTCTTTCACTAATACCGTGTAAACAAGTGTGTTTAGCACTGAAAAAGGCGTCAGGTGCACAAATACAAACATCGATCTTTAGCTTCACACTTGTTTTTCGCATTACTAAACCACACCTGCAGCCATAGTAATGATAAATGGTTCTGAGAAAAGCCATTGTGAGGTTCAACAAAGCCTTGAAGGCCGACCGTGTATTTAAAGGAGACCACCTACTTTGTACAAGGGCTTGAACCTGAAACCTTTTCGTTAGTAGCCCAAAAGCTTAATCTAGCAAACGTTTAATTTTGCAAAGTTCCTGCAGCGTTTTAAGCATTACCAGTGATAAGCTTGGAATACAATGAATAGACTTCTGGGACTAATTATAGGCCTACTTACTCTATCATTAGTGCATGCTATTGCTCATACGTATGACTGGAGGACCATAAAATGGGCAACATCCTATTCTTTTCTTCTAAAAATGTCCAAATCTGGTTCATTTTAAAGTCTCACCCATCTTTGATGATGTCATAAAAGACAGCACTGAATGGATTGTCTTCAGGAGTGGCTCTGCAGGACTCAATGAAGAGAGTGACCTCTGGTAGAGCAGTATGAGCTTCAATGCCCATGTAGATCTGGTCCATCAGCTGAACCTGCACTGGATACAGGCTGGGATCTACCTGACTGTTGAAGCTGCTGTCGGTGAAAACTTCAAACGAGTAACCAAACGTGCCAAAGCTGGATTCAGTGAAGATGTAGTCAGATTTATGGTTGACGTAGCGGTTGGAGACACTGGCCATTTTGGGATACTGGCAGGAGAAGCCGAATTTGACTTGATTGCGTCTGGTGATAACAGCATTCGGGTTCTCGAAGGAGTTGATCTCGTTTTTGAAGACGATGAAATCTCCTGAGTCCTGATTGGGGTTGAAAACAAAGACAAAATAGAGAAAAATAAAGAGAATGTAAGGGGCTTCAATGCAACACTCAAATATTTAACATATTAGTTGGCATACATCAATGGTAGTGCCACAGGTGTTGAGGGATATCGTGCCCAAGATGTGGGTGTCATTAGAGGTAAGGGAACAGGTGGGGTCTCGCAGTTGGAGCCAGTTCTGGTCAATGCCATCCATGGTGGCTTTACTGACAACAATGCTGATGCTGTTATCGTCACAGATGACTTTTGCTTCACCTTGAAAGATATGATTCATTCATTTAGTCACTGGTTTATTTTTTTTATGTGACCTGCATTTAAATCATAAAAAACATCAAGGCATTAAATTTTACACAATTATGTGAATGCAAATGCTTCTAGCTACGCAGGATTTGCACAATGACTGACTGACTCACTGCATTCTAGTGGACATTAGCATTTAATTTGACTGTTTATCTAACTACCTGAATAATTAATACATTTAAAGGAAACTCGCTTGAGGTTTGTACAACACAATGTACAAGCTAAATTTGTTTTTAGTGGTAGGAATTTGATTAATCCGCAGTGATTCACCAAACAGATTTGTTCACTGAAACGTTTAGTGGCTATTTCTGTAAGTTAAAAAATGACTGTGAATTTAACGGTAAAAGACTGTAAAAATGCTACAGTAAAAACCTATTAAATGGTTACTGGTAAATTCTCCTAATATATTTGGTGAAAAACAGTATTGGACATTACATGTAATTTTACGGTAGTATAACGTTTTTGGAAGTGAAAAAGACTGTATAATTTACAGTGAATAACCGTAAATTGACATTCCCAGAATTCCCTGCGTTACGTTTCAAATTAGATTTTTTTTGTTGTTGAAATAACTATGTTTATTCTTAGTTGTTTTTGATCAGTTCTGTATATTAGGGTTGTGTGTTACACCTAATGTTGTTAAATTAATGTTTATTGCATTATTTCAGTTTCATGTGTGTTACATGATGGTGTTTAGTGTTTGTGTGAATGACACTGTGCACCTTCTATATATGTTATTTAAAAGCTGCTTGTGATGGGCTTTGGTTCATCATGTGACTTTCTCATCACCACCTGCATTTGGTGGTTATCAGTGTATTACAAAGGTACACAACAGATTTCAGTACTTCAATAGGTTGGTATATTAACATTTTATCAGTTAAAGAAATTACGGTTTTTAACTGTAAATTTAAGTTAAAACCGTAAAACCTAAAATGTTGCTACCGTATTTTTTACGGTAAAATTCCGGCAACCACAGCTGCCGGTTTTTTACCGTAAATTTTACGGAATTATTTTTTACAGTGTATGACAGTAGGTGTCGATAAGTGAAAATATTTGTGTTTCATGAGCGAGTTATTGAATCATTTAGTCAACCGATTCATTAAAAACAGTTTAGAGTTGTTGAGATGTTGACGACCAGTAATTTTGAATTTTATTAGGCTACAAATGCGTGTCAAAAAATACATTAAAGCACTCTAGAAAGAACGTTAAAGCACTCTTTTCTCCACAAATTATAACAAAGCAGCCTAAATAAATTATGACTTTAACGTTATCACAACATGTGAACCTTCGAACATTCAGAAGTCACGTGCTTCAAAAGGAAGAAACTTGAGTGAATGAAACGAATCATCTGTATTCAAATAGTTACATAAAAGACGTTCCTGCTATTGTATTTACCTGAAAGAACCCTTGATTTTGCCACTGCCACAATGATGCACCTCATTTCTGACTGACTGATAAAGAAAAGGCAGACAAAAACTCATAAGAAACTATGCAGAGGACATAAATAATCAGTGATCAATTTAAATACAGACCCCATTTTACCTGTGAAGTGTGTCTGCTGCGAAACACACAGGTACACGACGGTACAGATCCATCTCCTGTGGAGTCCAGGTCAGTGTTGCCACCAACACCCCATTACGCTCACTTGTCAGAGTCTTAGACATATTAGAGGGGCCACTGACCTGGAAGTCAGAGATGCTACACAGACAGGAGCAAAAGAAAGATCAGATAACATTACTGTAACTCAGTCTGCAGACACGTGAAAAACCTGATTCGGCAAACGTTGACATTTGAGCATGTCAAGGTTGGATCTACTGATAAAAAAGGAATTCAGTTCAATTAATCTGCTCATCAAAATCACGCCACTTAGAAATGAAATGAAAAGATTGATTACAAATTTATGACTGCCACCAAAAGCAAAATGCAATCAAATCTGGAGGGTGCAGTAATGAAAAGTTGGCTTAATAAATATATAAGAGAAATATTGTGATTCTTTGTGTGATGAACACAAAACATTATTCAGACCTGCTGTCCGAGATCTGTGCTCGGAGGGTGATCTCATGCGCCTCTCCCACAGCGGCATGATGCACATCTCCATGTAAAGGAGTTGGTGTCAAGAAACTTGGTTTGTTCACGCCTGGTATACAACCCTGAGATGGTGGAAGAACTGCAAGATGGTGTAGATCGTGTTTAAATACACAGAAATGCACAAACACAGTATCAGTGCTACACAATTCACAACAGACCTAAAATAAAGTGTCGCATCCACTCATAAAACTAAAGGCACCATGAAGCACCTTTATCATCCACGAAAGCTTTTCAGTGCACAAAAGGGTTTTTATATTAGAAAAAAGCTCTTTAGATGGTTTGTTCTTCACAAGAAAAAATGGTTCTTTTAAGAAATGTTTATTGAAATCTGTGGCACTACTTTGAATATACTACACTGAATATTTATTGTAAGCAGAGCATATATGTTCACTTCTACTTTCAATTACATGTTCTGATATAATTCACCACGAACCTGTTCATCCACAATTTTTCTTTTGACATGTCTTGCATTGTTTTGCATTGGCTTTTGCTAATGACATGCATTCTCTCCAATGACAGAAACCGGTTGTTCAGGTCGATTAAACACAAATGAATGTCTTTTGTTGTCGAGGAGGTGATCGATGTCTCGAATATTGGTAGAATTATACTGTAGCTCTACAGTATGTCAAGTTTATATTCTTTCCCATGCACTTTTTACTTTGGATAAAAAAACCCGCATTCATCAACAGATTAAACATTTTACACCTTCTATCAAAAAATAAATAAATAAACAAAAATAAATTCTGCACAGAGAGCGTAAGAGGATTTCTTATGCTGTAAAAATGAATTTTCAAAGCTGGAAATAAAAGTATGATTATTACAGTACATTTTACAAGAAAATTCTATTTGAGTTTTTCTACTTAACAATTTCACATTTGAATCAATGTAACTTGCCATTTCTTTGTAATTGTTTGTAAAATATACTAGCCATTTCTAAATGAAATTTGTTTCTACACCACATTTTTACTGTACTTTGACAAATTAATACCTCTGATATTCTTTCAATTCATTTGTGAGACTTTGTATGTTAAAAAATAAAGATATTGCTCTTAATGTTTTTCACTTTTCTACTTAATTTGAATCCATATTTCTGATTTCTTCAAATCTCTTCTGAAAAGCTATATACAAGTTTCCTAACTTATTTTATTGCATGAGGGAGCGTCTTTGTTTGACCAGTAACAGATAATGTGATTCTCACTCACTTTCAACTGCAAACTGCAGAGGCACTTGACTGAGGGCGGTTGGGTTACTGCTGTCACTGACTGCATTATTGACGGAGGAGACCCCGCTATCGTCAGTCACAGTTATATTTGAAATGGCATAATCCTCCAGCATGAGCTCAAACACATGCACACCTACGTCCAGAGCATTTTCTCTGTGCAAAGTGCACAATTCCTACAAAAGAAGAATAAACCATGCACATTTTAATGCACCAAAACATAAATTAAAAGGTCAAAATGTGAAAAGGGTCAAGGAACATAATTTTCCTGAACATTTGATCATTTTTTTAAACTAATTTAAGCATTTGCCCTTCTAATTTGAAGTTGAAAAGTTTGGCATTAGAAAACATTACCTCTTGAAGATGAATGTTTGGATGTTCATGGCAAACTGTGCAGTTGGCGTCATTAAACCTGCATCTCACAACATCGTCATCTGGATCATGTGCCAGCAAATGAATGCTCTGGAAACAGTTCTGAGGAATCCTGTGTATTATTAAGATGATGGAGCAAGATTATTTATTTACGGAAGTGAATGTGTCTGCTAACGAATATGCAAATGTATAAACACATTTTCATGATGTCATTTTAAAAAGCGCACACCTTATGTTTGGAATTGCTGCTGAAACAGGGGATCTGTTTGGAGACTGAGTGTCAGATCGACGACCAGCGTCAACATGAGTGCGAAGCGTCCATCCACCGACACCATGAACATTATCCTCCCAGCAGCAACCAGAGGAACTGATAGAGATATTTAATAAAATGCATGTGCATTTATTTTTATGTGTTTAAATACATGAGAACATATAATTCACTTTATGCATTAACTACAGAACTTATCCTTTAACATATACACATTTTTCAGATCATTAGTATGTGAATTTTGGGATTATATTTATTTATTTGTATCTATTATGTGTATTTTGTGATTACAATGTAAGACTATCAATAACTTAAGGCAGAGCATAATAGTTCTGTTATATAAAAACAGCATCAGAATTACCTCAGAATGAATGGACCATTACTAGTGACATTGGTGGCCATGTGAACCTCTGATTGGCACCACAGATTTTCAGCTGCACTGTCTGTCACCACAGGTCCGGTGTTAGTGAGGATGCCACACGATCCACTCTCACAGATCCAGTCAACCTGAGAACCACAGGGACCCCTACTGGACTCTCTGTAGTAAAAGTGCATCTGCCAAAAACACATAGAGGAGACTGGGGCTAGTTGTCACATGATTTACATAAATTACACCACATGTTATATATGATTTTTTTTTTATAAGGAAAGGTTTATTTTTGTTACGTCTTGGACTTAAATAAATAATAATTTTAAAAAACTTAAATGAAAATTAGAAATGTTGTCTTGGCATCTAATTGAAATAAGTTTAAGTTAAAAAATTAAAAATACTAAAACTAAAACTGGAAATAAATTAAAGCCCTATAGAAATGTATAAAAATGATGAATGCACATTTAACAAAATGACTATTAAAATAAAAAATGTGAAAACTGTAAATATAAAAAATCAACACAAATGTAAAATATTAATAAACACTATAATATTATAAATACATAATATAATAATTAATACAAATAAAATAATTTCAGGAAATTAACTACTCATGATCTAAGTTTAGATTGCTTCATTTTACATACTTTGTATGACAGTAATACACAGAAATAGTAAAAGTAAAACAAATAATACAAATAAACAAATTAAAGCGAGACTCATTAAGTTGTAAAATTTTAAAACTGGATTTACCTCCACTGACCCATCTGGAAATCTGTTTCCAGGCGTGAACGTCATGGAACCCCCATAGAAACCTACGGCTGGTTCCAGAGCGAGAGCCAAGCTCAGCAGCAGCAGCTTCGGGCCGTGTGCCATTGTGTCTGTCGGAATCGTACGGTGAGCAATTCTATATACTGAGAGATGGGTGGATACTTTCTAAGTTATTGTTTGAGTTGTTCCACCAGCTGAAGACAAGCATGTGATGAATGACAGGAATCAGCTTCCTTGAAAAGTGACATACACATGGATTCTTTTTGGACTTTGAAAAAACTGTATTTTTACAAATTAATTAATGCATGTTGAATTATTTTTCTTACTGTTCAACAAGATTAAAATACAGTTTAGATTTTTGCAGTCTGCATTCCAATCAAGAGGAAATGCACATTCCTCAAACATGATAGCCTACCAGATATTTAAGAGGTTTTTCAGATGATATTTCAGATTCAGAAAATCACTACCATCTGATAAAACTAGAAAATTAGGCCATTGTTTAGCTACTCAACGTTATGCCATTCTAAACCGATATAGGCCTACTTTCTTTTTTGCATGTGATACAAAATATGTTAAGCAGAATGACAGTCTTAATCGCCTTGCATTTCATGTGTGAACATTTCCACAAAAATAAGCAGACACAGAAGCAGTCAGACCCTAACATTCCCCAAAATCTCTTTTTGTGATCAAAGGAAGAAAGAAGTCATATAGGTTCGTAAAAACACATTTAGATCAGCCTTTCCTTTAGGGCAGGTTGCGACCCTTGAGCAACATGAGGTTTATAATATTGAAGGGGAATGTTGGCTTCTCTTATAGCTTATAACCGCAAGCGGCAATCATCAGGGTCCAAGCACAGCCCATTGATGTTGAAAAGGCATCAAAATTTACATTAAAAAAACAGGTCAAATATGCAAGTCCAACTGACGTCAAAAACATGTAATGACGTAGATTTGATGTAAATTGAACATCAAACATTTTGGCCCACATATACATTAAACCAATTTCAGTGTGGGATTAACTTCTTATTTTCACCCAATTACCACTGGAAGAAATTGCTGTCCAAGCTGAATTTAAAATGATGTTACAGCATCATCATCAATGACTAATATGTGACGTCAAATTGATATATCAAGACGCCTTGTATAGATGTTACAATGGCCATGTCTCTTTTCAAACGTAATGCGAGTAGACCATAGGCGGAGGGTGAACCAACTCCAGGGTAAGGCTAAAAGCAGCCAAATGTATTAAACATCATAAACCCGTCTTTTTAGGCAAGAACCAGACATGGGTGTCATGTAGGCTAAAAAACGTTAGAAATCGATAAGCATATCCTTTCCACTGTTATTCAAACAGCGAATAAATTCTAAACGGTTTGACGAATTAAAATTATTTTGATAACTTTTTGTCATTAGTGTCTATAGATGCTGCATGCAAAATTTCGTGTGAATCAGTCAAGTGGTTTAAGAGGAGATCGAAAAAGAAGTTTTTGCCAACTCAAAATGGCCGACGGACTACAACACATTGTACTAATGTTGTCCACTAGAGGAAACCAAAGGACAAGAAATCTATTGAGATGTGAAAGACATAATAGCCTACTAATGTTGTCCAAAGAGGGAGGCACAAGACTACAAATTACTTTAGATCGCGTAGTTTCAAATCTGTGTAAATGATTGAGTAGATTAACTTTGCATAACATTCATTATAGTTTCATAAAGTATAATAAAGGCTAAAACCAGTTCAATCAGTTTCCAAAGAAATATGTGATCTCCAAAATACCTTCGTATTTATTTATATATCGTAATTTCAGAAACTATTTGTCAAGTTGTCAGACATGACTGCATTTATTGCGGTCCAGTTAAAATGAAGAAACAATATTATTTGTCTATTGAGATATGGTACATAAAATAATAGATCCATAGAAAGACATAGGTCTACTCCATAGGCGTGTAAAGGCGGTGGCCACAGGGACTTGGGGCAAAAATGCCACTAAATTGGACAAAAATGCCCCTGCACAAACAAATTAAATCTATTATGTCTGTTGGTAACAAAGTGAATATGAATAGACAGCACCATATTTAATTTTAGGCGTTTTTACAGTGTTGCGCATTTTAACCAATCACACACAATTCTTTTGAGCTTAGGAATGCAATGACCAATCAGAAGCGTTCAGATGAGTCATCGTTCAAACTCATCAGTTTTGTTGAGTGCGCGAGCGTTCGCTGACTGAATTCCGGACTCTTGCGAATTCTCGAATCATAAACAACGAAGAGCAGATGTAGGTACAATGTAAGTAAGAGATTAATTTAACAGTGTATACAGCTTCAGTGATTATAACCATAGTTTTTTTTTTTTTAAACTCGCGATAGATCAATGTTAGTGAAAATGTAACTTTCTTAGAGTGTTTCTGCAACTACGGGCACTTTTAAGTCCTAGCAGTGAAATCTGAGATTTATGTTACAATTTGTCACTTTGATGCTTTATAAATATATTCACAGTGTCATTACACACCTTGACAAAAATATAATTAATGATTAATGTAATTTTATATAAAATTATGAAGCATTTATAGGTCCAAACACCATTTTTGCTCATTTTGTCAATGTTGAATTAAAATTTCAAATGGAATTGTTTAATATACACATTAATTTACAGTATCTTAATTTTTTTTGCATTATTTACTGATCATTTTTATGATTATTTGAACTAAATATGCCTGTCCCACAGTTTTGAGTCCTTACCGCAACAACGAAAAAAGGCTTTTATTATCACATTTTATCAAAGACAAACAAGTCTAGTTTCTATGGCAACAGAAATTAGCATGTGAGCACATTGCTGACAAATTGGGCCACCTCACTACCTCACTCACAAGATCCCAAAAATATAAGGAAAATATCATCTTTTCTGTCAGTATTTATTATGTGTCCTTACCATACAGCTTAGTAATTCTGTACTTTGAACTACATTTTAAAAACAAATGTATATTACGGTTTAATTCATGTACATAAGATGCTAAGAGTCAAAACTAATGTACACTGAACAAAATTATAAACGCAACACTTTTGTTTTTGTCATGAGCTGAACTTAAAGATCTAAGACTTTTTCTATGTACACAAAAGGCCTATTTCTCTCAAATATTGTTCACAAATCTGTCTAAATCTGAGTTAGTGAGCACTTCTCCTTTGCCGAGATAATCCATCCACCTCACAGGTGTGGCATATCAAGATGCTGATTAGACAGCATGATTATTGCACAGGTGTGCCTTAGGCTGGCCACAATAAAAGGCCACTCTACCGCAACGTTAGAATAATGTTATACATTGCGGTAAGGACATTTTGTAAGAAGAGTTGAAACACATAAAAAATAAACATGTTCCAGATTAAAATCTTAATGACTCCATGCAATTTTGTTGACCTTTTTATATGTATTACAGACTATGGTGGTTCGTTATACATTTTGTAAGAAGAGTTGAAACACATAAAAAAAAACATGTTCCAGATTAAAATCTTAATGACTCCATGCAATTTTGTTGACCTTTTTATATGTATTACAGACTATGGTGGTTAAAATAAAAATTCACAGGGGTTGGTTTTTCTAAATTTTGGAGAGTCAAAAGTGCCCGTAGTTGCAGAAACACCCCAATACAGTTAGTAGCCATTGCTCCATGCTAAACTATATCTTCTAAACCATTTGATGAATCCAAATTCTTTTGATCACTTTTTGTTATGAGGGTCTCTAGATAATAGGCTACACACAAAATTTGGCGTTAATTGGACAAATGGTGTAGGACGAGTTTGAAAAAGTAGATTTATAAAACAGCTCAAAATGGTGGAATAATTTGATTGTAACCTGTATTGTTGTGGAGATGTGAGGAAAAATGTAAAAGTACTTATTATAGCGCCACCTATGGTCTGATCGGGGTGTGTGTGTGCACCTGAGTAGTGGGGGAGATTTGGGACCATCCTGCCAAATTTGGTGTTTCTACGACTTACAGTTTTTTAATAATAATAATAAGAAGAAAATCAGTACGAAAACACCTTCGGTGCTTGGACCCCTAATAAGGTGATTGTGTTAAGTTGCCTTTGAATTAAAAAGAGCCAACTGCCTTTTAATAGACTTGTTTACTCAGAAACAGTAGCTTTGGACACCTTTTATCACATTTCATATGAAAGAGCGGAGAGGACAATTTAACAAATAGCTAGTAATTTTTGTTTTCAAATTGATTAATAAGAAACAGCTGAAGTGAACAAAAGGGTTTTGTGTAATGCAGAACATCCCCAGCAAATTTGTCTCCTGCTGCGTTTGTCTAAACAGTCAAAGCGTTGTTTTATTCTTTGTGAATAACACTCCTGGAGACAGTTTCAACATCTTCTGTGACTGTATATGATTTTAAAGGTTTAGAATAGACAGATTCTATGCATTTACATGATCAAAAACCTGTTGTAAAGGGTTGTAAAAACATTATCATTACCATCCACTTGATCTTATAATAATAATAATAATAATAATTTATATATAGAGTGTGTGTGTGTGTGTGTGTGTGTGTAATAAGAATCCTCACAATATTATTTCATCTTTGTATGTGATTAAATACAGTGCCTTGCATATATCATATTTTTGTTTTGTTTTATGTTGCAGCCTTATGTTAAACTGCTTCCCCCCACATTAATCTACACTCCATACACCATTATAAAATAGATTTGTGACAACTTTGCAAATTTATTACAAATAAAACACTGAAATGCGTGCATTGCATAAGTACTCAAACCCTTAACTCAGTACTTAGTTGAAGCATCTTTACAGCCTCAAGTCTTTTTGTGTTTGATGCGACAAGATTTGCACATCAGCATTTGGCAATTATCTGCCATTCTTCTCCTCACCTCTTCACCTCTCAAGCTCTGTCAGGTTGGATGGGGGCAGATGCACATTTTCAGGTTTCTCCAGAAATATTGTCCTGTTGGGTCATTGTGCTGTTGGAAGGTGAACCTTCTGCCCAGTCTGAGGTTCTGAATGCTCCGGACTAGGTTTTCATTAAGGCTATCTCTATTTGCTCTGTTGAGCTTTTCAGTCCTTGCTGCTGAAAAACAGCCCCACAGCATGAGGCTGCTACCAGCACACTTTACTTTTGGGATGGTACTCTGCAGGTGATGAGCGGAGCTGGTTTCCTTCAAACATGATGCTTGGAATTGAGGGTCATCAGACCAGAGACTCTTGTTTCTCAGAGTCTGAGGGACCTTTAGGTGCTTTTTTGGCAAATTCCAAGTGTGTTTTCATGTGTCTTAACTGAAGAGAGGATTGATGCGATCCTGTGTCTGATCTCTACAGGCAGTTCTTTTGACCTCAGGGCTTGGTTTTGGCTCTGATATGCATTTTCAGCAGTTAGACATTTATTTAAGACGTGTGTGCCTTTCTAAATCATACTCATTCAAATGAATTTGCCACAGGTTAACTCCACTGGAAGTGTAGTAACATCTACAAGCAATATGAATGCTCCTTAGCTAAATTCAAAAGGGTATGGATACTTATGCAATGGAATAATTTCAGTTTTTTTATTTCTAATAAATTTGCAAAGTTGTTTGACAATAAAGGCATTTATCAAAGACTAGGGATAGTCTTTGATAAATGTCTTTATTGTCAAATGAATGCTTCCTTGCTGAATAAAAGTATTCATTTATTTGATTTAACAAAATAAACGGTGTTCAAAACTTAATGCCATTTTTATCTCGTTTCTCACAGTCTGAGGGTCCTTTAGGTGCTTTTTTGGCAAATTCCAAGTGTGTTTTCATGAGTCTTAACTGAAGAGAGGATTGATGCGATCCTGTGTCTGATCTCTACAGGCAGTTCTTTTGACCTCAGGGCTTGGTTTTGGCTCTGATATGCATTTTCAGCAGTTAGACATTTATTTAAGACGTGTGTGCCTTTCTAAATCATACTCATTCAAATGAATTTGCCACAGGTTAACTCCACTGGAAGTGTAGTAACATCTACAAGCAATATGAATGCTCCTTAGCTAAATTCAAAAGGGTATGGATACTTATGCAATGGAATAATTTCAGTTTTTTTATTTCTAATAAATTTGCAAAGTTGTTTGACAATAAAGGCATTTATCAAAGACTAGGGATAGTCTTTGATAAATGTCTTTATTGTCAAATGAATGCTTCCTTGCTGAATAAAAGTATTCATTTATTTGATTTAACAAAATAAACGGTGTTCAAAACTTAATGCCATTTTTGACAATAAAAAAAAAAAAAAAGTTTTTCATCTGCATTCGAAAATATGATCCAGACTGAGAATTTCCTCGCCTTCTACACATTTTTGGAGACATTCTCAGGCACACGCCCCACCTATCAGAGTGGACCACGAATCTCTTTTGAGTGACATGAACTTTGACCAATCACAGCAACCGAATGTTTGTGATGGGCGGGATTTCCTTCAGCTTCATCGCTGGATGATCTGCTGCAGCTCTAGGTGACACGTAACGAAAGGTGCGATTAGGCCGCTCAAAACTTCAGATAATTAGTAAAAAGACTGCTTTTCATTATGTAAAAAACTCAACAGAGCTTCGACTAAGCACGAGGACCGACTACAACAGTACTCGTCACTTTTTTTAATCTGTTGAATGTCTTTGGAAAACTTGGGACTTTTGTAAACATTTCAGATACACAAGTCGCACGAGCAACTGTCCACGAATAGAATGTTCCACGAGGAATCTCGGAGAGGACGGAGTTGTTTCTATACTGTAGAGTGAAGAGAAAATCATTCCCGGGAAAGTTTCTGTGGAATCCAGGAGAGGAGGGAACATGGGCAACGGCGTGTGCTCCAGGAAGCAGAAGAAGATTTTCCAGTCTCTGCTGCTGGTCACGGTGGTGTTTGGGATGATCTATGGTGGGATGTTTTCTTACGAGATGCACAAACAGCTGAAGAGGACAGAAGAGATGGCTGTGAAATACCAGCAGCACCAGGAGTCTCTCTCCGCTCAGCTTCAAGGTAAAGCGCACGTCGTCGCGATGACGTCACGGCGCAAGTCGCATTCTATGAACTTTTTTGGCCCGCGAGCTCTGAAACATTATTTACTGTGAGTGACCGTCCTGTTGGTTCTTTGATTGTGGTGTTGTGATTTCGTGGTTAAAGCTCTAGAGAGGTCATCAAAAGTTTTAGGTGTAACGTTAAATCACATAAAAGCATGGAATGTCACATGACACGATAGATTACATTTTTTAGTGCATACTGCACACTGCATACTGCATACTGCACACTGACTGACTTCTCACGTTTCTGAAAGTTTCCAGACCTGCTCATAGAATGGGGTGGTGTTGTCTAGTGGTTGAGAAAACTCTAGTTTGGTAACCTAAAAGTCTGTTCAAATCACGTAAAATAATTAATCCACAACTTGCTGAGACTTTGTTTTGGTATGTTTTCCACATTTATCTTTAGAATGGAGTTTAGTAGAGTGCAGGGGTGGACGTTGCACACTTTTAAAAGATAACCAAAGTATTGTGAGTTCAAACCATATAAAATGATTCCATATGGCAATGCACAAATTTAATCTTTTGCAGAAATGCATTGCTGCAGGTTGCAACCCCTTTCATGCAAGTCATATTTTGCTGCAAATTCGTCTCTGTTGCAATTCACACACAGTGAGGTGTATTTGAAACTGATCAAGGAAAAAAAAAAAGTTAGAAATGTTTGCTTGTTTTTTGTGTGTGTGTAGCTACTGCAGTGATTCCCCGCAGGCAGCTGAAGATGCACATTTTTATGCAGAACATTTTGTTGGCAGCTAGCTTGTTTCAACCTGTGCCTAAAATCACAGGCTTTCATTCTATTGTCCCACAGAGACGGGCTTCTCTGTTTGTCTGCCCTTCCAAGCTCAGTATGCTTGCTGCTGAAAGGGCATGAAGAAAAATGGCCTTTGTCTTTAGATCACAAGCAGATCTATGTTAAACTGCTGGAGAGTAAACTATAGTTGTGTTGCTTTGCCATAAATGCTCAAGGCTCAATAATAAGATTTGAACAGGTAATATGATAAAAAATAAAATTGTAAATCTGTTACCCCAAGAACACACACACACACACACACATTTAGTATTTAATTTGAGAATAATTATATAATTAATTATAATTAAAAAGTGATTTTTAATAAGTGTTTCTATATTTATTCTATTTATATAGTTCATATTTGTCATGCCAACAACATGTAAATAACGGTTATTTCTAGAAGCTGTTTTATATTTGTTAAACAAAAATGTAAATATTAAATAAAATGTAACATTTTATTTTTATTTGTTTATTTTCCTGCTATAAAGACTTTTATCATTTAGATGTGCAATTATTATATAATTCATTATGCTAAATTATGCATAATAATTTATAACCGTAATTTTTAATACTTATTTTATATTTTAAAAAAAAAAGAGAGATTTTTATTATGGGCTTTGGCACGTGAGATCTTTAACCTCACGGGTCTTTTACGTCTTGAGCATATGTGCTTCCCATCACACAAACGATTTTATTTTTATTGTACCACTAGGAGGTCTTATGTTGAGACTGTGTGTGTGAGTCAACTGTGATTACTGTCTTCATGTCATAATCACTGCACAGCCTCTTTAATCAGTATAATCAGTACTTGATGTGTCAGTAGTGCAATGATGATTGTAATGGAAGGATACAAGACCAGGCGCAAGGGGTCGGAGGACGCAGACCATGACATGACTTTCCGAGAAGCAACCTACACTGCTGGACAAACACAAATATGGGGAGGGAAGGCTCAGTCAGGCTTCATTTCCTGTGGCATTTCAGATTTCGGAGGAAGGCTGCTGTGCACATACACAGCTCATGTTACGTATAAAAAGTCAGTGCACTCTGAGAGCAGCAGGGGCAACCTTTCATTCTGATGCCATTAGAGAGAAATTAAGAGAGTCGAATGTGGCACTCAGCGGGTCAGTGGATCACATAGTGGAGAAAGTCTTCAAAAATAGCTCAGCTCACTTTACTTTCTGACTGTGATTCTGCAAAAGCTTCTGGTTGTTGTGGTTTTTTTTTTTTCGTATTCTTTTTTATTTGTGTTATTTTTAGCACGTTATTTGAATGTTAACAGATGCTGCGCTTTATAGTTTGCACAGTAAAATCATTATTTGCGTTGCAAAATTTTAAATAAATAAATAAATAATTAAAAAAAAATAAAATAAAAAATGGCTACTACAGCCATACACATTCACAGAGATGTTTTTGGTGTTAATGTTGTTTTTTGCAAAAGAATGTATTTTCATCAATAATTAAAAGAATAGTTGAAAATTTGCTGAAAATTTACTCAGGCCATCCAAGATGCAGATGAGTTTATTTCTTCATCATGACAGATTTGGTGAAATTTAGCATTAATTTACATCACTTGATCACCAATGGATCCTCTGCAGTGAATGGGTGCCGTCAGAATGAGTCCAAACAGCTGATAAAAACATCACAATAATCCACACCACAGTCCATCAATTAATGCCTTGTGAAGAGAAGAACTGCATTTTTGTAAGAAACAAATCCATCAGTAAAGCATTTCTAACTTCAAATCATTGCTTACTGCTAAAATATGAGTCTTCTGTCCATAATTTTGTTTACTCCAATGAAAAAGTAATCTTGTCTGAATCAGGAGAGATATATGCACAGAATCATTTACAAGCAAAAACTGTACTAAACAAATATGTGGGTGGAGGACAACAGGAGATGGACCTTTTTTTTTTTTACGGAGGAAGTGCTATTATGGATTATAGACTGGCATTTTGGTCAGAAGCAACAGTTTGAAGATAAAATGCATTGATGGATTTATTTATTTATTTTTTTTCAAAATTGAAACTTTTTAAAAACTTGTAAGTGGCATAATTCAACTGATTTAGTATTTCTATTCACATAAGACACATTACTGTGTCCAAAAATAGCACCTAGTGCACAACACAAAGGTTTCAAGGGAATCTCAAAAACACAACACTCATGGTGCTATATAAAAAATGACACATGATATGACACGACAGCCAAACATATTTGTTTGCAGTTTTGCATAGACAAGCGGGTAAAAAAATAACACCAACTGTAGCTAAAAGATAACCAAAGAATATCTAATAACCTTTTATTGCACAAAACTGTTGGATGCATTTAAACATTAACCTGGTGATAAGAAATCTGACGGCTATTATCTTGATTGTATTGATGAAGGTGGTGAATGAGTGTTACATAAGCAGTGCTTGATGGCTGTAGCTGCGCTGCATTAGAGGATGAATTTAGAGATGCAACTTCTCTGGTTACAATGCCTTACAGCACAGTAAAACACAGAACAGTGTTGCTAAAAAGTTGCCTTTTACACTGAAGTTTGAGTATAGCTGTATGTCAGCACACCAATACCAAATCTTATTCTCTCTCTCTTTCTTCCTCTCAGTTGTGTACGAGCATCGCTCCAAGTTGGAGAAGTCTCTTCAGAAGGAGCGGCTGGAGCATAAAAAATCCAAAGACGGCAAGTTATGTTTATAATATATGACAGCATCCATGACTAATAGATGAAGAGGAAATTCTGAAGTGTAATGACATCCTGTAGCTTGTAGGGTTGGGAATCGAAAATCGATTCCGGTTCCAGAATCGGATACTTAAGGTCAGGTTTTTTATATGCTGGACCTTGCGAACTGCCAGGACCTTGCTCGCTAAACTAAGCGCTTAAAAGTTTGGCTACATTTGCGATCAGAAGCCAAAAAAGCTAAGTATAATATCTGTGATAGCTAAACATGTTGCAAGAGAGGTGTCACCACCAACATGATAAAGCACTTTAATTTAATAGATCGTTAAAGATCGCGAACACGATTCAAACACCAACGTGATTCTATTCCTAAATTACAATGATTCGTCTGTTTCATTCCTCAAACTTTGACGTGTGCGATCAATGTTGTGATCACTTGGTTCGTCCGTGCAGAGTACGATCACACCAGTGTGATTTGAACATTTAAATTTGCGTTCGCGCTGCCGCTGACCTAAAGAGAGCAGCTGTCTGTCATGAATGAAGCATCTTCACAGTCTTTTCAGCCACACAGTATCATTATTTCTGTTGCAAACATTCAAATCACAGAAGTACTGGGATAAACGTTTATAGTTCAGATATAAACTCTGTGTACGATGTGTATGGTAGCGATTAAAAGTAATTTGACACTTCAAATGAAGATTTATCAATTACATTGTTAAGCCAGTAGGTGGCGAAAAGGGGCTGTTAAAATGTATTTGTTTTTGAATCATACGAGAGATTCGTTCAAGAACGTTGATTCATTCAGTAATGAAACAAGTACATCTTGAGTGAGTCATTGAATCATTTATTCATAAATTACATGTGATTTTATTTAGTTGGCTAATGTTTTTTCTTCAGAATGATGAGAGAACCACAACTTCCGTTGGGAAAAAAATAAAAACTCAATTTATCCAGAATCATGCAGTTCTATTTTGCACACAAACAGCTCTTAAAGAGTCCAGTTTTTATGTAGCCTATTGATTTTTGTTCATGGTATTCAGCTCCAATTAAATGGTTTGCAAAAAGAGACAAGATAAATGTTTGATATCATTATTTAATCACATTGGAATCGAAACTGGGAATCGAAAAGAATCGGAATCGATCAAATTCAAACGATACCCAACCCTAGTAGCTTGCATGATGGATAAACTGGTGCAGCCCAAAGCCACTATGTTCTGCCAAGTGTCAAGTTAATAAGATCCTAAGAGTATTCGGACACCCTTAAGCCAAGCTTTTAATGCATGACTGTCATTGCAGTGAGAACGAAATAATAGCATGAAATACTTAATACCTGTAACACTTGTTTTTGCCTTTTCCTCACAGATTATCTTATGAATAAAATAGAGGCTCAGCAGTCTCTCAACAAAGAAAAGGTATGTTGGTTTGAGAGCTACAGCATAAGGGATGGTTTTCATAGAGTAAAAACTTGACTTGTGAAACTGCAGGAGAAGTTTTTCAAGAGCACATGCTCTTGCCCTGCAGTCAAATGCTCATCTGGTTGTTTGTATGCGAATAACAGCTCTTAAAGAGTCCAGTTTTTATGTAGCCTATTGATTTTTGTTCATGGTATTCAGCTCCAATTAAATGGTTTGCAAAAAGAGACAAGATAAATGTTTGATATCATTATTTAATCACATTGGAATCGAAACTGGGAATCGAAAAGAATCGGAATCGATCAAATTCAAACGATACCCAACCCTAGTAGCTTGCATGATGGATAAACTGGTGCAGCCCAAAGCCACTATGTTCTGCCAAGTGTCAAGTTAATAAGATCCTAAGAGTATTCGGACACCCTTAAGCCAAGCTTTTAATGCATGACTGTCATTGCAGTGAGAACGAAATAATAGCATGAAATACTTAATACCTGTAACACTTGTTTTTGCCTTTTCCTCACAGATTATCTTATGAATAAAATAGAGGCTCAGCAGTCTCTCAACAAAGAAAAGGTATGTTGGTTTGAGAGCTACAGCATAAGGGATGGTTTTCATAGAGTAAAAACTTGACTTGTGAAACTGCAGGAGAAGTTTTTCAAGAGCACATGCTCTTGCCCTGCAGTCAAATGCTCATCTGGTTGTTTGTATGCGAATAGCTCATATGTTTCTCGGATATAACAGCCTGTGGCTCTCTGGCATGGCATTTAGATGTGCACTGATGGCTTACAAAATGACCAGGTTTGTTTGTATTTGTTTGCTTACAGCAAGATGCCAGCGTCAGGTTTAATTCTCTGCATTCCCAGCATCAGATTTTGAAGGTCAGTGGGGAAAACACATCTACACACAAATGATAGTTTGTGATGTATTGTAAAATATGCATGCCTTTTCGTCCCACAACAAACACAGATAATTCACTGTTGTGTGTCTATGTGTGTGTTTACCATCAGAACCAGCATGATGACCTAAAAAAGCAGCATTATGAACTACAAGAGCAACATCAGCTACAAGAAGATGAACACAACAAGGCAGTAGATGAACATAAACAGAGACTGGACCAGCTTCATCAGAATAAAGAGTCTGAGATTTCAAAGCTCCAAGGTATTATGTTCTCAACCATCTTACTCTTAGCAATCACGTAGCAACACCCTTGCATCCTAAAAGAATCACGGTGGTGTGTTTTGCACAGGCAAGTAATGTGAACATTTAGTTTGACCTGTACTACCCACAGTTGTTTTTGTCATCTACTGGTGTCTGTATGGTGGAATTACAAGCTGCAGTCATTTCAGCTGACTCTCTTTTTCTCTTTTCTTCTGCAGACAATATATATAACCTACGTGAGGAGAACAAGCAGCTGAGAAAAGCTCATCAGGAAGTCTATGTGCAGCTTCAGGACACCAGGGTAATGCCGAAAAGCACTATGGGTTTTGCTTTATATCAGCACAATGCTTCAGCTCTAAAATAAAATGCTTCAGCTCTTCTTAGAGGAATAGCACAAAATGTGGGTTATGGTTATTGGTATAATTAAGATGAATGGGTGAATCTTGTGAAAATATGTCTGTTGTGGCGGCACTAAAATTCTCCAAAAATAAATACATACAAACAAACATAACATAAAAAAAAGAATAAATAAATCAAATTAAATGAGAAAATATGTATGTATGAAGAGTAGTATGAAGAAGCTGAATATTTTTTAAGGACCATTAGGAATTTTTAATTTGTTGCATGTTTAAAGCAGATCAGTATAAAAAATTCATAGTTCGGTTTATTTCTTTATTACTGTATATTTATTAATTAAAATGTGTAGTAAAAATATTTAAATATTATAATATAAAATAAATAATTATTATATTTATTTGTTTAAATATTTATCTCTTCTAAATTAAATCAGTACATCAAATATTACAATGATGTTACTATGCTTATAATTAAAAAATAACAATTACTTACCAATTTAAATAACATTTGATTATTTTAATATATTACAAATTAGGGAGGAATTGTGCTTAATTGTTTATGAAATAATTTCACTTGTCAGTTTTTGACAGTTTTCATGAAATTCACCCGATTGGAATTTATATTATATTGATATTTAGTTAGTCTTTTTGCACATCATTCAGTTGTATTTATACACACTATCCATACAAATATTCAGAGTGGTTGTCCTGAATGCTTGTAACTGAGCATTGCCTGTGATGGTCCTTCTTGTAGCAACAGCACAAGAACTTAAAATCTGCCCATGACCAGCTTGTGTTGACCCTGGAGGACCACAAGAGTGCACTAGCTGCGGCCCAGGTTAGGGTGGGTGTGTGTGTAAATGTGCTTTAATCAGGTGGGGTATGTGTTTGCTGTGCATGCATTCTACTGACCGATCAAACACTGTGCAGAGCACATCCTGTGGGAAATACAAGTCCAATTTCACACAGCTCATGTAAGCAGCTTGCAAATAGTGTATATTTATTTCTGCACCCATATTAACAGGTTCCAGTAGTCTATGTAAGCAATGCAATGCTGTGTATCAGATTCATAGCTGAAAGTAGCATTTCAGGATTGAACCTTTTTTTGCTGCACAGAAAATTATTTGCTAAACTTAGCAGAAAATATGGTGAACATGAGCCGTAAACCTATTTATCAGCGCGATCATTTCCAATGTTTTGCACTTGAATAATTAGCCTACCTTTATATTTGCCACTTGCATTATTCCACACATATTTTGGTCAAGTCTATACGCAATATGTTTAATAAAAGAAAAATTATTTGCACGCTTTGTATGGTGCAATTTAATTATCATTGATCCAAATGTAAAGTATTTTTTGTACAAACATACACATAATAATTTTATATCATTTTATTGAAATTTTAAATTAACAAACTTTTATTATAATGTTATTTTAGTGTCATTAAGATAAGTTAAGTATTTTTTTTATTAATATCGGTTTTTATTTTTTCAGTTTTCATTTTAACTTTAGTAAATGTTTTATTCATTTTGTTCATTTGGGTTATATAATTGTATTTTTTTTTTTTTTTTTTTTTTTTTTTGTGTTTGAGTTATTTTAGTACATCAAGTTAAACTAAATTAAAATGAGAAATGAATATAAAACCTTTTATTTTATTTCAGTTAACATTTATTTTTTATTTTATTTATGTTTTATGTTAATTTATTTTATAGTATTACGTACAATGCATTTTCTTGATGGTTTTAGTTGACTATAATAACTGTTTATTATCTATTTTAGTTTTTAAAGAAAAGTTGTTTTCTTTAAACCGATTATATTATTGTAATAAATATGAGATGCTGAACATATGCTATACTATTTATCTCCAGTGCATATTTTTCAGCCTTTTTTTTTTGTTTTGTTTTGTTTTGACTGGAATCATGATTTTTGTACTGTCCCTATCCAAATAAATATTCAAATAGTTAAATTTAATTTTATATATTTATTTATTTATTTACACAATATTTGTGTGTGCTATGTATTTTCATACTTAACAACATATACCAAACTCTATTGACATTTATTGTAGGCTGCAACAATTAAGTTGCATTTCCTGTGCAATTTGCATGAGAGATTTTATTTGTATGGCTTCGTCCCAGATCAGTTGCCTATGAGGTTCTTTGGCAACTAGGATGTTGCCTATGTAGGCAGCAAGGCAACTCACTAGGTTTTGAATCAGAGCTAATATGTTAACCCAGAAATCATTTTATTTTCTGCATAGCACCGCATATCTATTATGCTAGGGTGACCATACGTGCCATTTTCCCAGGACGTGTCCTGGCCATATATTTTAGGCAATATAGAAATCCTGGCCAGGACGCGTCCTGTGAAAACGGCACGTATGGTCACCCTAATTATGCAGAAAAAATGCTGTCAGTGTGAAAGCAGCACCTGATCCTGCTGATGCAGTTAGACTGCAGCGCTGCTTGCTTGAGCTGTGTCAAACAGGCCTAAGCCTGTATTTCAAGTCCGGTCGCATTCCACAAGGCCATTGTGATCTCTCGCACACACTCTTTCTTTCACTCGTTTCTACAGAACTTTTTCCCCTGGTTTAGTATGCTAAAATGTGCATGACTCTGATAAGCAAACATGCTGTACTTGCTGTTTACTCGCTCCGTCTCTGCAGCTTTGTGAAAGCAGATGTACAGATGCTCGTTAATTAGGACTATCAGTATCTGCTTTCTCAGGATGATAGGGAAGGATGCTGGGAGGCAGTGGGTTTAACGTGTGTGTGTTTGCACTTGTTCTCCTTTCAAACCCACACACCCAGCGTGTTATTTTCCTTCCATATGCTGCCTGCCAACACTTGGCATTTAACCAGAAAAGAAAAAGCAGGTACCCTAGTGAAGGAGATCTGGGTGAAAGAAAGGTTAGATTAGGATTGCGAGTATTTGGATAAGAATTGAGGGTGATAAAACATTAGTGTGGTTTAAAAGAATGACATTTTGACATCATACATTAGCGTTGTGTGAATAACACACACAAAATTTTAGTTGTTATTTACTTAATGTGTAGCTCTTCTTCCCTCTAATTTGTTTTTGCATCTATTCAAGCGTTGCATGTCATGATTGTTTATTTGATGCACAAGAACTTGGAAAGTTTGGTGTCAGTGAGATGTAGCATTGCATCTTTTTTTAATGTTTAATATGTGCAAGCCTGAATCTTTTCAGACTTTTACATTTAAATTCTAATTTTGAAACCAGTGCAAATATGCTAGTAGCACTGAACACCAGAAAACCAAAAAGGAAAAAAAAAAATATATATATATATATATATTGCATTTTTGCAATTAAATAAATGCTGCTTTCTAAATATGCTTTTGAACACTTAATTAAATTAAATTAAAAAGTTATTATAAATGTTAAATAAATAACTACAAGAAATAAATTAAAACCATTTAGTTTTTGTAATATTTTCTAAATTAAACAAACTCTAAATAATAGGCTTTTAAACACACGCTTTCATTTTAAAAAAGTATAAATATTAAATGATTAAATATTTTTTAAATAATTAATTTAAATATTAAAAACATTTAGTTTTCTAGTATTTTTTCAATATAAGGTTTTTTAAGTAATTGAAAACATACTAAAAATATACTTTTTTTTAAAGGTTTTTGGGTTATTTTTAAAACATTATTTTAAAATCGTAATATAAATATGAATTGATTTAAATATGCATCACATATTTAATCACAAAAATAAATAAGTAAATACATTTAAAACCATGGAATGTAGTTTTCTAGTGTTAAGTACAGTTCGCTGTAAATTCTCAATGAATTATTTAAATAATAATTTCTATAGATTGCTCTGGTTTTCTTTCTGTTCTTGGTGTCTTTCACTGATAATGGTCTTTAATCTCTCTTTCTCTTCTGCTTTGTGTCAGGTTCTTGATTTCAGCTTGCTGCGTTTGTTGCCTGTTTCACTTAACCTCCAAACATTTCGCCAGTGTATATGAGGCCTTCATTCTAATGTGTGATGTTGTACTAAATGTGGTTGGTCTCGATGGATTACAGGTTCAGGTGGATGAATATAAACAGCTGAAGGAAACACTCAATAAGATGCCCAGTCTGAGACATGCTGCAGGGCAGCCTCAGCCGCATGTAGACGCTCAGCCCATCCAGAACGGGAACGCAGAGGAGCTCCATCAACGCCAGGACGCTCAGCCAGAGGTATTAAAGCTGTTTACCCATCATGCATTCAAAACTTAGGTTTTTTCCACTCATGTCACTGGTTTGAATGGTCCGTCTCATGTGGATCTTGTCAGGCGGGGAGACATGACGAGGTTGAGAAGCCTCGGCCACACCACAGGGAGGAGGATGGAGAAATGGGAGGTGCTGAGGAGAGGAGGAGAGAGCTGGCAGAGGAGGAGATGGAGCAGGCCGGGCAGCCACAGAAACTGGAGGAGGAGTTTGATGTGGCGCATAATGAAGTGGAAGAGGAGGAGCCACAGGGCAACCAACCGGATGAAAACGCGCTGGAGAGGGAGCAACATCATGCTCATGAGGTCAGAACTCCAAAAGCAAACATTAGAGCAGGGATGCCCAAATCAGGGCCCACAATGACCTTTGATTTGGCTAAGGATGCTTTCACACTAGCACTTTTGGTGCACACCCGGGTTCGATTGATGTCAAAGTTCGGTTCGTTTGGATGATGTGAATGCTGTCTTCCGAACTCGGGTGCACACCCGCGAATCGTAACCGAGTCTGCTTAAAAAGGGTGGTCTGTGGTACAGTTCATGTGAACTCCGGTAGGGTTTGCTGCTGATGTGAACACAATCTTTCCAAATAAAATGTGTTGGTGCTGCAAACAGAGAGCTGTATATCTCATTTCTGTTCGCCTTCAGCGTTCTTTAGAGCATTTGCAGTACATTCGTAAGACAGACGTAAGTGCCGTATTTATTAGTTATTAGTTTTTTAATATTTCTATTAAGCTTTCATGTCTTTTTATTTCAGCTTTAATTTGAGTTATTTTAGAACTCTTTTTTTTTTCAGTTGCTGCCAAGGCAACATTTCTAATATTCAATTACATTTTTGAAAAATTTTCCAGCTAATATTACTGAGGAAAAAGTCAAGTCAAGTCACCTTTATTTATATAGCGCTTTTAACAATACAGATTGTGTCAAAGCAACTGAACAGCATTAATTAGGAAAATAGTGTCAATAATGCAAAATGACAAAAGTAAACACTCATTTTTCAGTTAAAGACAGTTCATCATTGAGTTCAGTGATGTCAACATCCAGCTCAGTTTAAATAATATCTTTGCAATTATGTCAACGATATCGCTGGAAAAACATGCCATTGAAGCATTTCTAATTTATGCTTCTAATTTGTCTTTCTGCTTTAATAATTTTTGTTTTATATTTATACCGAAATGTACAGAATATAATGCAACATTTAATTTAATACGATATTCACTTTTGGCTCACAATCCTCAATCATGTTTGTTTTTAGCACTTCATCGTAAAAATGACCAATAAAATTGTATGCCTACATAACTGTTCAAAAGCTTGGGGTTTTGAAAGAAATCTCTTCTGTTTTCCAAGGCTGCATTTATGTGATCAAAAATACAGTAAAAAAACAATAACATTGTGAAATATTACTATAATTTAAAATTACTGTTAACTATCTGAAAAGATATTAAGATTTATTCCTGTGATGCAAAGCTGTATTTTCAGCATCATTACTCTAGTCTACAGTGTCACATGATCCGTCAGAAATTATTCAAATATGCTAAGTTGCTTTAAGAAGTATGTTGAAACAATGTTGAAAACAGTTATGCTGCTTAACGTTTTTGTGGAAATCATGATGACGTTTTTATGTTTTTATCTTTTGTAGCATAAATATCTTTATCTCTTTTGATCAATTTAATGCACCCTTGCTGAATAAAAGTATTAATTTCTAAAAAAAACAAACACACACACATACTAACCCTAAACGGTTTGAATGGTAGTGTACAGTAGCCTAGTGAGCTTCCTACCCAGACAACATTTTTAGCCATCATAATGTGCTGTTCCAAAGGGTAGGCAGCCAAATAATGCTGTTTATAAGATATTTGTGTGCTATATGTTTTTATTATTATTAATATTTATGAATATTGAGCTGTTACCTACCAATGCCAATACTCCATTCCTGCATTGTCCTTCACTTCAGTCTGCATTCTCTTTCTCAGCGTAAGGCCCTCACGCTTCTGTTCTTCCTCCAGGTGGCGCCAGCTGAGGCTCACGCGCAGCATGCGCAGGTGGAGCGGGTGAAGTCAGCGTACGAACAGCAGAAGGAGCAGCAGCGTCTGGCCGCACAGCTGGCGGAGGAGCGCAGACAGCTGCACCTGCGTCAGGAGGCCCTGCAGAAACAGCAGCTAAAGCAGCAGAAGGAGAGAGAGGAGAGCCTGCGTCTGCAGAGAGAGAGAGAGGAACAGCACAACAGAGAAGCTGACCTCAAAGAGCAACAACTCCGGCAAGAAATGCTCCGGTCAGACACCCTCCCTGAAGTTATGCAGTTATTATTATGAATATTTAAATAAAGCAAAAAAGCTATGAGAGATGGTTTGTTGCAGTGATTTCCCCACAGATTAGGGATTGTGGGCATCAAATCACTGAAATGGTTGCAACAGCAATTTATTGTTTAAATAATATACATTAAATGGGTCAAAGACGAGACGTTTCATATTGGTAGCCACATCAAATAAAATTTACAAAAGTGATTTCATATTCATAAAAGTATATTAAATGCAAGTAATGGGTCTACTTTAAATTTTCAAATAACTTCAAAATGTCATAATATGGGTGAAATAAAGTTCCATCGTCATTCATGCAACAGATACATTTATGATAACATACCTATTCTGTCCTGTGCTTATAAAATATATAAAAGAAAAAGTGATCATACTAAATTTCATTATATTTTAAATTGTAAAACCTAGTTGTTTGGCGGATAGTTGCAAAGATTGGTAAAGATTTAAAATAAAAATGTATTAGTTTTTGGGGGCTGCATATTGAGATATTGAGTTTTTTAATGTCATGTAATGATTCTTGATCTAAATATGCCTGATGGGATTTTTAGTAGATAAACTATTGTTACACTAAATGACATTTTAGTGGGTGTCTTCTGTAAATAATGGTAGAAATGTATGTCATTGTTTTTCTCAAAAAAATGTAATTAAACCGGACACATTGTAATGTATGTAAAAAAAAAAAATTTAAACCGTATTACATTTTTATTGTTTTGATGCCTGAAAACCCCTTTTCCTCTTTGATCCAAATGAATAATAATAAATGATCATCAGTAAATAATTACATTCATTTTGACAAAAAACTGTTCTAATATAAGCATCTTTCTGCATTAATGAATAATGGTCGTGTGTGTGTTTACTGGCTTTTTTACAGTTCATTTCACGGATAATATCCAAGCCAGGAAACTGCAATGGTTTATTTGATAAGTTCTTTTATTTTTTGTATTAATCAGGAAAAAGGCACAGTATGAAAACATGGATGCTGATATTTACTGGCTTTTTTACAGTTCATTTCACGGATAATATCCAAGCCAGGAAACTGCAATGGTTTATTTGATAAGTTATTTTATTTTTTGTATTAATCAGGAAAAAGGCACAGTATGAAAACATGGATGCTGATATAGTCCAGGGAGAAGAAGAACCACAGATGGCTGAGGAGAAAGGTGACAATTCATGTGCTTTGGTGTCATAGCAGTGCTACTTTTACTCAAAAAAGGGACTTGGTGCAATTTTAAGATCTTTGCCTTATATTTTTGTATTTCTCTGTTATTTGTAGAGGAGAATGTGCACCATGAGGAGCCGAGGCAAGATGAAGCAGAGTATGTTCATCATGAAGATGAGGTGTGTTAACTTGTGTTATTGTGAACACATATACATGCACCAGTGTTCAGAAATAGGGCTAGGTTTGATTAGGTCCTTAATGCGGACACTGATTAAATGTTTTTTTTTTAAATATATATTACTAACTGTATTTCTGTTTTAACCCAGTGTGTGTGCATGTATGTACTGATGATAAATACGTTCATTTTACAGCATCCTGTAGAAGCAGATGTGGATCCGGAGGACGACCCCAACAACCAGGGGGAGGATGAGTTTGAGGAGGCGGAGCAGCAGCAGCCCCATGAGGAAGAGGAGGAGGAAGAGGCAGCACCTGTTGGCCACCCTGACATGCACCTGGTCGTAGAGAATCAGCACCAGCCGCCTGCCGATGAGCAACTTGTGGTAAAGGCAAGATGAAGCAGAGTATGTTCATCATGAAGATGAGGTGTGTTAACTTGTGTTATTGTGAACACATATACATGCACCAGTGTTCAGAAATAGGGCTAGGTTTGATTAGGTCCTTAATGCGGACACTGATTAAATGTTTTTTTTTTTAATATATATTACTAACTGTATTTCTGTTTTAACCCAGTGTGTGTGCATGTATGTACTGATGATAAATACGTTCATTTTACAGCATCCTGTAGAAGCAGATGTGGATCCGGAGGACGACCCCAACAACCAGGGGGAGGATGAGTTTGAGGAGGCGGAGCAGCAGCAGCCCCATGAGGAAGAGGAGGAGGAAGAGGCAGCACCTGTTGGCCACCCTGACATGCACCCGGTCGTAGAGAATCAGCACCAGCCGCCTGCCGATGAGCAGCTTGTGGTAAGTGAATGTGTTTAATATGCATTTGGTGCAATATTGATATTTGTCTGTGGGTGAAGTTCTACACTTTTTTTTGTATAAAAAGAAAAGACTTAGGAGGAGTATACATTGATTTAGTTTGAGAATTTCACTGTTGTTGACATTATTTATTATGCAGCTTAGAAAGTCTGAATTTTGTGCGTTTTGTGCAGATGGCTGGAAACCCAGACCAACAGGAAGATGCTCTGGATGAGCAGTACCAGGAGGATGGAGATGATGAGGTTGGATAACAAATGCAAATGCACACACGATCCTAAAACAAATAAGAATTGTTATTTGTTCTCTAACTGTAATAGCTTTCTCTCTCCAGGCTCAGGATGAGCTGGTAGATAATCAGAAGCGTGAGGCGGTGCGGGAGGAAGAGGGAGACCCGTATAATGAGGAGAATGGAGAACAGGTACAAAGGATTTATATTTTAAGGCTTGTTGATTACAGGTGTGCTGCCTGTTAGGTTTCTAAGTGATCAGATTTACACCTTGCAACAATGCAAGGCAACTGCATTATAAAAGCACACCTTAACAACCTAGTAATGCTCGAGTTATGTTGATTACAACACATATTATATACATTATGCATGATTACATTACATATATTTTTAACTGGATAAATATTTTATTTATTGTGGGTACTAGATGTCCCACTTTGAGAGTAAAGGTCTGAAAGTTTGCCAGTAATTTTTATTTATTTTGATTGTCATTTTTTCATTCTATATATGCTAATATTCAAAAATGTGGGGTCAGTGAGATTTTTTTTTTCTGCAGGGATGCATTAAATCGATTAAAAGTGACACTAAAGATATTCACAATGTTACCAGATTAAAAATTTGAACATTCGATTATCATAAATATTAAGCATCACAAGATTTTCAACATTGATAATAATAATAAATATTTCTTGAGCAGCAAATCAGCATATTTGAATGATTTCTGAAGGATCACCTGACACTGATGACTGGAGGAATGATGCTGAAAATTCAGCTGCGCGTCACAGGAATAAATTCCAGTGTATGCAATTATATTAAAATAGAAGACAGTTTTTAAATTATAATAATTCACAGTATTACCACTTCTACTGTATTTGAGCAAATAAATGCAGCCTTGATGAGCATAAGAGACTTCATTCAAAAACATAAAAAAAATCTTACCAACCTCAAAATTTTAAGTGGTGGTATATGTTTATTTAAATACATCCAATACATAACTATCAAGGATTGTATATAATCACATGCATATAATGGTTAATGACATAAATTACCAACTTATTGTAGAGTATCAAAAATTAGCAGTAATTTTGTTTCTTGTCAAAAAAGTTAAGCTGTTTGTTCTAAGACTGTTCAAACCCTTTATGGTCTCTGTCACTGCAATGTATCACAGATAGTTATGTAGTGCTTACGTGTGTACGTTTTCACTTATTCTTTTGTACAAGCTGCCGCTGTAACTGTAGACTGCTGGCAGCACCACAGTTGGGTGAGTCAGATCGATTGCAGCGTCCTCAACGGTGTCCAGTTACTGCCATGAGTCCATCCTCCATTTTCACCTCATCTCTTAGATTCAGGGAATGTTTATTTACATCTGTGCACTTTTAAACAGAAAGGTCACCCAATATTTAAAATGTGTCATAAAATATGTACTCACCCTCATGTTGGTCCAAACCCGTCACTTTATTTTTTTCAGTTAAACAGAAATTTGAAGTGGTTAGTAGCAAGCAACCATATTTGAATATTTTCTGTTTCTTTCTGTGTGTCTGTCCAGGATGAGGCCAGAGATCAGGATGTAGCGGTGAAGAAGGATAATCAGCCCGCCCAGCATCCCAATGAGGAGAACTACGAAGAAGATGAGGAGGAAGAAGGAGGCAACGGTGATAAACCGCCTAATCGCAGGGCAGAAATGTGAGGTGATTGAAAAGAAGGACAGCCAATCGCTGCCAGCTGTTTGGATTGGGTTTCCCACCCAATATTCTTAAACATTGTGCCAGAAACGGCTCTGTTGGGTCCTGATGAATAGTAAACCGGTTTCACTTCCGGTCTGTGTGACTCTGAAACCGAGATGCACCAAAACGCCCAACCACTTACAGACCAAACGCCCTGCTGTCTGCCTTTACTGTACGTCTGTCTATCGTTTCTTGTGAATAAGTTCCATTTAAATGCTCTTATATCTTGCGTTTGATTTCTTCGACTGGATGATGAATCTGAAAGCACAGATTTTAACCTCCAGAAACTCTTGCACTGAAAGTTTTGCCAAGTGCCATTTTTTGGTTACTTGTGCTCCACATGCAAGATATATTCCATCTTTGAAGTGAAACAGCCTTATTTTAATAGGTAAGACTGATTTTGATGGACAGGCAGCAGTCACCAATCAGCATTGAATCCTCACCTGGCCCCGCCCCAAATTTATGGTGTTAATTCATCCATCTCGTTGATGAATAATTCAGGATGGGTTTGGCAAGATGCTTGGGTCAATAGATGTCACTACATGAATGTTTACATGTAATTCAAGCAGATAACTAGCTGTCGAAAGCTCAAGTTTTTAAAAGTTACTGTATGTGTTTATTTACCATAGTTGAATTATATGCTGCCTAGATGTGAACCAAAATCATTCCGTTAGATACTGATATTCATCTGCTTTTCACCAAGTGCCTCGTAGAGTTTATAAGAAAAAAATGCTGCCTATCTTGCCAGGATGAATCAGTTCCTGAAATCTTTGTCGAATGTCTCTATGGAAACAGATTTTTATAAAAAAAAAATTTGTTTGTTTTTGATCTGTCAACTACTATTCTAGTATAAACTGGTACTAGTGCTACTGGACCTGGTCCTCTAAGTCTTATTGTCACTGTTAGACTTTAACATGACATCAGACAGCAGATAAATTAATGCCACATTGAAATGAGAATTAAGGAAACAATATTCAGATGTACATTTTTAATATGTGAGGAGTAAACAAAATTGCTGGATTAGCTTACTCAAAATGGTTTGTTCTGAATGTATGCTAATCACTACAATATTGAAAATTTTTATTTATTTTGTCTTGTATTTACTTTTTTTTAATGCATTATAAAAAATGAAATAATCTTTTGTCACTTTTTTTATTTTCCGGGACGCATAGGATTTTTCGATATATTAGCTGATGTAATATTGATAATAAACAAGCTTTTATTTTATATTTAAAATAAATATCTGTATGTCTATAGATTTTTTTCTCCCAAGTTTTGTAAAAGGAAGTCAAATATAACTTGTGAGAAATATTTTTGTGCCGTTTTGTTGATAATGGCCGTGTGAGCGGAATAAAAATTGGTGAAGGATTTAATGCTCATCCTCTTTTAATCATGCATAAAGTCTGGCGGGCACACTGATGTTTTGATGTTTGGTGACCTTGAGCAGAGGAAAAATCTCTTCGTCTGATGTAAATGTAAAAATGAACCCAAAGCAAAATAACACTGCTTTCATCCTGCAGTTTCTGGAAGGCTGATGAGAAGCTGCAGTAAGTGACACAGAGGTACCGTGTAGATTCAGGCTGCAGCTCTGCAGTTCAGTCAGAAGAATGAGAGCTTTAGATGAAATAGTCCAACAAGATAAACAGGCCATCCCAAAAACTGTTTTCTGCCTCCCAGTCTTCATAAAAAGTATAAAAATGGGTTGTATGTTGTATTTTGTGTACCGCTGCCTCTCTTTATCCTCTGCTGTTATTGATTTTGTGTGTATATACACTGAACAAAATTATAAACGCAACACTTTTGTTTTTGCCCCCATTTTTCATGAGCTGAAGATCTAAGACTTTTTCTATGTACACAAAAGGTCTATTTCTCTCAAATATTGTTCACAAATCTGTCTAAATCTGTGTTAGTGAGCACTTCTCCTTTGCCGAGATAATCCATCCACCTCACAGGTGTGGCATATCAAGATGCTGATTAGACGGCATGATTATTGCACAGGTGTGCCTTAGGCTGGCCACAATAAAAGGCCACTCTAAAATGTGCAGTTTTACTGTATTGGGGGGTCCGAAAACCAGTCAGTATCTGGTGTGACCACCATTTGCCTCACGCAGTGCAACACATCTCCTTCGCACTCTTCTTCAATGGCTGTGCGAAGTTGCTGGATATTGGCAGGAACTGGAACACGCTGTCGTATACGTCGATCCAGAGCATCCCAAACATGCTCAATGGGTGACATGTCCGGTGAGTATGCTGGCCTTGCAAGAACTGGGATGTTTTCAGCTTCCAGGAATTGTGTACAGATCCTTGCAACATGGGGCCGTGCATTATCATGCTGCAACATGAGGTGATGGTCGTGGATGAATGGCACAACAATGGGCCTCAGGATCTCGTCACTCTGTGCATTCAAAATGCCATCAGTCAGGTCGAGACCCTGATGAGGACGACGAGCATGCAGATGAGCGATAAATACATTTCATTACATCAAATACACAAAATAATTATCTTTTTAGCAGCATCATATGACCCCTTTAATAAAGCCGTTAACAAAGCCGAAAACCGTTATAAGAAAAACGCTTAATGTGGCTTAATGCATTAAAACAGTGTTTTTAAATGACCAAACTCAGTAAACACATTATTAATAAAGCATACTATGTACAGACAAGCAGATGAGTTCAGAATGAACGCAATGCGTTTAGTTATGCGCAAGCGTTTTTCTCCCATTAGCAGGGGCGCTATTGTTTGTGGGCCCCCTGAACTCGTGTCCCCCTCGGTAAAAATCATGGTCTGGGGGAGGGGGGGGGGTTCCCCTCTAATGCTGGGCCCTTAGAATCGTCCTAACTTCCTCCCCCCTTACGGTGCCCATGCCCATAAGGAAAAAGCTTAACATGGCTTAATGCATTAAAATGCCAAACTCAATAAACATTATTAATAAATCATACTATGTACAGACAGGCAGATATGAGCCCATAATACGAATGCAACGTGTTTAATTACGCATTAAGCGTTTTCCTCCCATAGAAAACAGTAATAAGGAAAACGCTTAATGTGGCTTATAGCATTAAAACAGTGTTTTTAAAAATACCAAACTTAAACATTATTAATAAATCATAATTAATAAATCATTAAGCCATGTTAAGCATTTTCCTTAATGTGTAATTACACACATTGCCTTCGCATTCTGGGCTCATCTGCTTGTCTGTACATAGTATGTTTTATTCATAATGTGTTTACTGAGTTTGGCCTTTTAAAAACACACTTAAGCGTTTTAGAATGTCCCACCATGATGTACAAAATAAGGCCAAATTTTTCCTACCCAACCACTGTTACAGTTTTAATTTCAATCTAAGATATTGTTCCTATGGTTCAGTCCATGAGAACATGAAACGCTTAGCCAACACGTGTGTGCTGTGACATCATCAGTTATCTGCTACTAACAGTGTCACATGACTGTATCTGATTTAATCTCTGTGCTTCTTCTTCACACACTGTCAGCCGGGCATCAGGCGATACCACCCAAGAACAGACTTGTCTGTCAAAACAGTCCTCGGGACACAGTGTGAACCGAACAAAGGGTTGGCTGGTCATTGAGCAACCAAATAGCCTGAATTACATGCAGCAGACATACTGTGACCTGAACAGATGCCTATGATCCATTCTGTGAGTAGCTGTTAAAATGTTAGATAAATAGTCTTTTCTCATTTATATCTTGGCTGCTGCTGTCTGAAGTCAATGCAGGTTTATTTGAGTACATGAAATGCGAAGTAAAGGTACAAAAATAGCTTTAATAAGTCATATAAATATATTTTTAACAGCTCAAATGAGTATATACACAACTATTATACAAGTGCATTTATGGAGCTTTCGGTTCACTCTGACAGTACAGTACACTAGATCTTGGCTTCAGGTTCAGCTGTTTCAACATCAGAGAATGGTACAAAATCTGGACGCTGCCGGTGAAGAGGGAGGCACGGAATCTTCCAGTAGCTTTGGAATGCCATCCAGAACTTGGAGTTTTGGCAAACAAGAGAACACACTGCAGAGGAAACGAATCTCAAGGTTAGATTAGACAGACTTAGAAATTATTCTCTTGGCTCTCTTTGAACCCTTGGAAAGATCTATTACATTTTTGGTCAGCTCTTTTTTAGTAAATGATGATATTATCTTCTGCCATAGCTATTAACTTGGGACATAATGTGATTTTGGAGACAGACGCTGCATGGCTTTTTAGATTAATTAAAAGCTGTAATTAGCTGATTAGTTTTAATCAGTCTGCTTTTTGACAGCAAGTTATTAAAAGCTCAGTGGTATTCTTCTATATACTCTTGTGAAAAAAGTGCATTCAACTGCATTGAATGTGCACATGTAGCGCACTTCAAATCTTAAAAGTTTATTTAAAAAAATCTACTTGCAGATAATATAATATTAATTAAATAAAAGGCAACTTAAGTGTACTTAAAGAAGACTTCCATGGCTATGTTTCTTTACAAACATAAAAACATAGTTCAACCAAAAATGAAAATTCTGTCCTCATGCACTCACCGTCAAACCTGTACGAGTTACGTTACTGTGTGAAACATAAAAGATATTCCGATATTGTCGATAGCCATTGACTTCCATAGTATGGAACAAAATACTATGGAAGTCAATGGCTACCAGCAGCTCTTTGGTTACCAACATTTTTCTAAATATCTTATTTTGTGTTCAACAGAAGAAAATTCATACAGGTTTGGAACAGCACAACACAACAGAAGAAATTACATAGAAAGATGTACTTAAGGTCCTACTTAATTTGGGTCAAAAACACTCTTAATTATTATACATTTTATTTTAATTGCTAATAACATGCAATCAAGTGTCTGAAAGCATTACATTCAGTTCACTCTTAAGTTTGTTATTTAAAAAAAATAATATTTCTGTAATAAGTACTCTTTTTAAAAGCATGCTGACACATACTTCTTTTTAACAAAGGTATAACTTGAAGAAACCTCATTTAGCTCTGTATTCCTCTCACCGGGAGCGGTAGTCCTCCAGAAACTGGCAGGGGTTGCGTTTGAGGGTCAGAGATCGGAGCGGCGTGCTCCTCAGCAGGGACAGTTCGCCCAGAGACGAAATACTGTTTTCAGACAGGCACAAGTGATGGATCTCAGGAACCTTTGGCAGCTGACGAATGGATGTCAAGTTGTTCCGGTGAAGATTCAGGATTTTACATCTATAACAAACGCACATTCTCAATCAAGTTTTGCTAGTGATTGTAACATGTCACAAATTATGTTCTACCTCATATACACTGAACTCATCTGAAATTGTATTATTGTCATTGCACTAGATGACAAAACAGTAAAGCAAGCAGGATTAATGTCTAATTATCTAGTGTCCAAACAGCCACTGTAATTTACTAAGAAAAATATTTTTTTCATATTTAGTTTTCGCAAGAAAAAAGCACAACATGAGTCCTGAATATCTGAAGGACAATTAAATAAATACATTTAAAAATTGACATTTTTCCCCCCATAAAACCTCACAGAATTACAAATGCAATGCAAATTTAACCATCTATCAGTAAGACCCATATTCAAATAAAATAATGTGATTAAGGCTGTTTTTAACGCTGAGTTTGATGCTAATACATAATGAACAGCTTCCTTCTTACTGTAAAATAAACTTGTCATATGAGATTACAGCACGCAGCTAAAGTTGCACTAGAGGTTTTTTTACACAGCCATACACATACTGTTACAAAACAACCAATGCAATATTATAGGACAGCACTCCAGGGAAAGATCGAGAGGGAGTTTGTGTTATATGGTCCACATACCACAAACCAGATCTCCATCTAAACTCATTTACAGTGTCAGCAGCATTCAGAATGATGTTCATGTGCACTCAAATGAGAACATCTTTCAGTTGTTATAGTGTAGAGGTTAGTTTGGTACCTTGGCAGTCTGACAGAACTGAGATCTCTCAGTGCGTTATCCACCAGCTGCAGACGCTCCACCCGGATCAGTCTCCTCAGGATGTGGATGAAGTTCTCCAGCTGGTACGGATCTCCTAAGTCCTGATAAGACAAGTTCAGCACCTGGGGTCACAGAGACAGAACCGTAAACGCAATACGAAGATAACCAGCTGGTCGCTAGACCGATATCGAGATCTGTACGATTTTTTTGTGTTTTTGAAAGGCTTTTATGCTCACCAAGTCTTCATTTATTTGTTAAAGAATACAGTAAAAACAGGAATATTGTGAAATATTATTACAATTTAAAATAACTGTTTTTGAAGATATGAATATATTTAAATGAGTATATTTTCAGCAGTATTTTCAGCATCATTACTCAAGTCTTCAGAGTCACATGATCCTTCAGAAATCATTCTAATATGCTGATTTCCTGCTCAATAAACATTTCTGATTACTATCAATGTTGAAAATTGTTGTACTGCTTCATGTCTTTGTGGAAAATACATGACATTCATTTAGGATTTTTGATTAATAAAAAGAACAGCATTATTTATTTATAATAGAACTCTTTTGTACGATTTTAAATGCCTTTACTGTCACACTTGATCAGTTTGATCCTTGCTGAATAAAAGTATTAATTACTTTAAAAGATAGATAGATAGATAGATAGATGGAAAGATGAATGGATGGATGGATGGATGGATGGGGAGATGGATGGATGGATGGATAGATAGATGGAGAGATGGATGGATGGATATATAGATGGATGGATGGATAGATGATGGATGGATGGATGGATGGAGTCAATAAACATTTCTGATTACTATCAATGTTGAAAATTGTTGTACTGCTTCATGTCTTTGTGGAAAATACATGACATTCATTTAGGATTTTTGATTAATAAAAAGAACAGCATTATTTATTTATAATAGAACTCTTTTGTACAATTTTAAATGCCTTTACTGTCACACTTGATCAGTTTGATCCTTGCTGAATAAAAGTATTAATTACTTTAAAAGATAGATAGATAGATAGATGGAAAGATGAATGGATGGATGGATGGATGGATGGGGAGATGGATGGATGGATGGATAGATAGATGGATAGATGGATAGATGATGAATGGATAGATAGATGGATGGATAGATAGATGAATGGATGGATGGATGGATGGATAGATAGATGGATGGATAGATAGATGAATGGATGGATGGATGGATGGATAGATAGATGGATGGATAGATAGATGATTGGATGGATGGATGGATGGAGAGATGGATGGATGGATAGATGGATAGATGGAGAGATGGATGGATGGATAGATGGAGAGATGGATGGATGGATAGATGGATAGATGGAGAGATGGATGGATGGATAGATGATGGATGGATGGATGGAGAGATGGATGGATGGATAGATGGATAGATGATGAATGGATAGATGATGAATGGATGGATGGATGGATGGATAGATAGATGGAGAGATGGATGGATGGATAGATGGAGAGATGGATGGATGGATAGATGGAGAGATGGATGGATGGATAGATGGAGAGATGGATGGATGGATAGATGGAGAGATGGATGGATGGATAGATGGAGAGATGGATGGATGGATAGATGGAGAGATGGATGGATGGATAGATGGAGAGATGGATGGATGGATAGATGGAGAGATGGATGGATGGATAGATGATGGATGGATGGATGGATTGATTAATAAAAAGAACAGCATTATTTATTTATAATAGAACTCTTTTGTACAATTTTAAATGCCTTTACTGTCACACTTGATCAGTTTGATCCTTGCTGAATAAAAGTATTAATTACTTTAAAAGATAGATAGATAGATAGATGGAAAGATGAATGGATGGATGGATGGATGGATGGGGAGATGGATGGATGGATGGATAGATAGATGGAGAGATGGATGGATGGATATATAGATGGATGGATGGATAGATGATGGATGGATGGATGGATGGAGAGATGGATGGATGGATAGATGGATAGATGATGAATGGATAGATGATGGATGGATGGATGGATGGATAGATAGATGGAGAGATGGATGGATGGATAGATGGATAGATGGAGAGATGGATGGATAGATGGATAGATGATGAATGGATAGATAGATGGATGGATAGATGGATGGATGGATAGATGGAGAGATGGATGGATAGATGATGAATGGATAGATAGATGGATGGATAGATGATGAATGAATGGATGGATGGATGGATGGATAGATAGATGGAGAGATGGATGGATGGATAGATGGATGGATGGATGGATGGATGGATGATGGATGGATGGATGATGGATGGATGGATAGATATGTAGATAGATAGATAGATGATGGATGGATGGATAGATAGCTTGGTGTCTCACCACACAGTTCTCCCAGTTCTCCTGGAGTCTCTCCTCCCATTTCTGTCCTTCATCCTCCCTCCTCTTCCTCCTGCCTCCTCTGAGAAATATGTCTTCACTGTTAACGGATAGCTCGTCTTCATCAGGCCCTGTTTGACGATTGATGTGTGTTCTGTGATTGTATTATGGTAACACTGAAAAAATATATAAAAGAAGGGTGACCCCGAATGACCTCTTACCCTCTCTGACCCTGGGGCAGGCGAGCTGGTCTCCACGCACATCATGCTCCTCTAGCCAGTACCACGAGGCAAACCTGAACCGACTGGATGGCAACTGCATGGAACAAACACAATGACAGCATTCAGTGTTCATTTAGACACGTGAGCTGTCAATCAAACCACACATGACACTTCATGAATGACTTTGAATTGACTTACTGGAGTGGCAACAATGCCAGAGTCTGGAGTCAGTTCCACAGAGAAAGGAGTGTGTGTGTCGCTTAACTCAGAGTAGTGCGAGTGAGACTTGGGAAAACTTTCACTGCTGGTGTTCACTCCAGAGGAACTAGAGCGAGAGCCATTAACAAACATTACAGAGGCCTAATGCTTAACGGAGATCACAGGCTGAAATCTGAAGTATTTTAATCACAGTTTCAATATATTTCTAGCTATTAGTGAATGTTCATTTATAATGGAGTGTAACCAAATACAAATATTTAAATACCAAAAATGTGCACAAATAGAGACAAGTCCTTGTTTGTATCTCAAAACCTAGTGAGCTGACTATCTAGAAGGCAGAGTGTAACATATTACATGAAAAATGTTTATAAAATGCAAGATGTTAATCATATGACGCTCAAAAATGTTGCACGCAAACAGTGTGCTGCCTATGTAGGGCGCTCAGCAGGTTTTGAGACGCAGCCTGTGTGTAACGAGAGCCTGCGCGTCCTTACATCCGCTGGGCTGAGGTTCTGGTGTAGATTACCGTGAACTCTGCACCCTGATCCGGATTAAAGTCACCCACGACACCCGAGCACAATATATCAGAACATTTGAGAATTTCAGCTCACATCTTAACGCTGTTAATGGCTATTGATTATGTAGTATGTCATGTAAATGTACATTATTTTACAAAGTGTTTACAATAACATATAACAGCTGTAACACGGCAATCGTTTATAATATGTCTTTATAACTGTGGCAATATCGTAATAATTTATTTTTAACCCATTAATAAATTAGGGTCGATCTTCATGTTCCAGTGGTAATTCCCATAAATTATGCAGAAAAGTATAACAGCAGTCTTCTAAAGACGATTAAAGCAGAGACATCTAAATTAAAAGCCATATGAGTACGCGTTTATTTTCGGTTCCAGGCAGTGTTCAGAAATAAAACTGCAAATGTGCTCCATATTAGATGTTTTTCAAAACTGTTCCTACCTTTCGGACATGTCCGTTGTTTCTGACAGATCCCTTTGGCATTTGACACGCAGTGAAGCGAGTTACTTAAAAGGAATATAGTGCGCTTTCCCATTGATGCTGGATGAATGTGTGCTAAAGTGCGACAGGTGAGAGTGAGCTCTGCGCATGCGCACGGAGGTCAGTCAGGGCATCGGCGTGTCTAAGGTTGCACTTCAGTGACTTTTGGAAAATGCAGTATAGCTGTGAAATGTCAATATATAGCTGTACCCCTTTTATGCTGTAAATATTTAGCATATAGTTATTGTACATGCAGGCTTTGTGAGATAGACCATTTTGTACTTTTGAAAAGGAATGTCACACCACAGGACCATTTAAATGAACTGAAATAAATGAATGAATGAATGGATAATAAATAAGAATGTATATCTCTTTCAGTTAAAGCAAAACTCAAAACTTGAATTTATATAGGATATGCTATTACAATTAGTCACACCAAATAAATAAATAAATAAATATCCATCGACTCTTTTTACAAATTACATCGATGGCGACAAGTGACCACCTTTTTGAGTGAATCATTTAATAAATCATTAAACCGATTCGTTTACAACACTGATTCATCGAGAAACAATACAAGTGAGTGAGCGAGTCATTGAATCATTTATTCAAACGATTCATTCCAACACACTGATTCATTCTCTGCTGTGAGTTGTTCAGAGATACGCAACGGCTGAATCTGCATTGGAAGGTTTTCCGTCGGCAGGACAAAAATACCCGAAAGAAGGGGGTAATATTGTATTTAAAGTGTAAGTAACTGTTGTTTTTGTCTATTGAACTGTTGTTTAAAAAAAAAACTATCACAGAAACAATCGGTATGGTGACTTTCGGCACGAGGCTGCTGATTTTAGGCACTCTTGCTCAAGTGATATTCTGGTAACGTTAGAATATGATATAAATTACGGTGGTCTAGAAGTGCAAAACAAATCACAATTCTGAAAACAAAATAGCAAATTACAAACGCAAATGCAAGTCTAAAAAACAAAATAACAATTCAGAAAACACAGGGCAAAAGGCGGGTTCGAACCCGGCTCGATCGCGTCAAAAAGCCTATGATACGCACTTATCCATCTGCGCCACTGGAGCTAATGTTTTACAGTCACTTTTAACTAAATGTAAATAGACACTGTATTTTTTATTCCATAGTAAGGGCAATTCATACAATACATTTAAACTGAGCTACTTTAATACCATCTCCGAACTTTCTACCAGGACTCTGCTGTTCTTCGGCTGGTTCTTCCCTGTATGCGTTGATTGACAGATGTCTCGTCCAGTCAGCGGTGAGTAATCCCAAACCAATGGCGCTGTCTCAAACTATACCTTCCTCTTCCGGTTTGTCTGATTTGTCGTTGTGTTTTCTGACTTGTTAATTTGTTTTCGGATTTGTCATTGTGTTTTCTGACTTGTTATAATGTTTTCTGAATTGTTGTTGTGCTTTCTGAATTGTTCTTTTGTTTTTTAGACTTGCATTTGCGTTTGTAATTTGTTATTTTGTTTTCAGAATTGTGATTTGCTTTGCACTTCTCGGTCACCGTAATAAATAGATAGTAACTTACATAAATTATATCAAGTATAAAAGTATAGTACAAAGTTTTGACTCAGTTACACAAACAACTGTTTTCTCAGGCAGTGGTTTAGTCGCCTATTGGGGCTTGTCAGATTAAAATGTTTGCAATTTTATATAATTAAGTAATTGCATTTTTGTTTTACTGGTTAGATTTTGCTAGAAAAATAAAATTAGCTGCAGTTACGTAAGGAGCATATTCACAAAAGAATATTTTTTTATTCATTTATTTGCCTAAGCTTACTGTATTCCTCTCCACAAGTTAAGATCAATGTTGTGTTTCAGAAATGAACCAAACAGAAGTCCAGCTTCAATCAGACAGGTCATGGCAGTGGTCATCAATCAGCAGACTGTGCTTGGACTTCACCATTTAGCTAGAAAAACAAAATTAGCTGCAGTTACGTAAGGAGCATATTCACAAAAGAATATTTTTTTATTCATTTATTTGCCTAAGCTTACTGTATTCCTCTCCACAAGTTAAGATCAATGTTGTGTTTCAGAAATGAACCAAACAGAAGTCCAGCTTCAATCAGGCGGGTCATGGCAGTGGTCATCAATCAGCAGACTGTGCTTGGACTTCACAAGAACAGACGGTCTTCATCATGGTTCGAGTCTTATCTTCTGCAGCAGCACACTTATTAGTTATTATGTAAGTATTTCACTGCAAGCATCTCTCATTTTGATAAAACATCAACTAGTTTTAGTAGAGATGAAACACAGTTGGTCTTATCATAGGCACTTTGCTCTGTTTGAACACTGCGTTGAGCGTCTTCTCATGTTTGGCAAAGGACAAATATAATCTGACTGACATTTACCATGCAAAATAGCACACCAGACATGTTATGAATATTACCAACCTGATTTAATGTGTATTTTCCCTACAACTTCCTTTAACAATAATAATAATAAAAAAACTGTTATGATAAAGTGCATTTATCAGCAGTACATTAATAAATTATTGTCTGTCTTTGAGGTGAATAGTTATAGTTTTCAATAGAGGTTATTTTGGACATCAAAACTGTGTGCTGACAGTGTGTAAACAGCATAGAGGCTTTTTCTGTATATATTTTGCATCAACTCTATAATTGAGCACAAGGTGACAAGTTGAAGACATTCATCTTTAATTCTGAAATCGAGAATACAGCTGGTATTTTTTTCCATCACTTATACCAAATGCACTCTCCCCCGGTTCGTCTGAGTCTCCATGGCAACAGCGCTCCACTACCTGTACATTCGCAACCTTTCATTAAATCCAAAACTCATATTTATATAATAAGGCATATTAGTATATCAGCAGTACTTCAGCCATGTTCAAAACCCAAAACAGAGAGAAAAGAAATTAAAAGACATTAAGTGAGTCTACATATAGAGAAGTGCTCACATTCTTGCAATAAATATCAACGGTTTTTCTACAGAACACAATAGCAAATATACAAGAGAAGAAATATAGGAACGAATGATGCTGGTGTGGAATAAGACGTGAATGGAGTGGTTGCAGAGACTTCAAATATTTACAGCTCTGTACTCCCTGGTGTGGTTAAAGCTTACGAGTATCAAAACACAATCACTTTTATCATATAAATATCCCGTTTATATAATATTTTCTCGTGTGTTTAGAAAACCATGGCGACGTAATGAGCTTGCTTTCCGTGATGATGTTGAAAATAAGCGTTAATTCGTTTGAGTGTCACATTGCGATTGCTAGGCGTTTACATGTCAAAGTTGTTGTCGAAGGGCTCGATGACTTCAGGATTCATAACTCTGCCCATGAAGAGGATGGATCCTATGAGAAAACAAAATAACAACAATTATTTAACATCAAATCAGATACATTCAACGAAACAAATATCAAGATAATACACATTACTAAAATATGTTTGGTGTAAAACATATTTTTAATTATTTGAGGTCGGTACGATTTTTTTTCTCCAAATAAATTGCTTTATTTTTGTTATTTAACTTTTATTTATATTTACTTTTATTCAGCAAGGGAGCATTAAATTGATCAAAAGTGACAGTAACAACATTTATAATGAAACTGAAAAAATATATCAAGGTTTCAACAAAAATATTATGCAGCACAACTGTTTTCAACATTGGTAATAATAAGAGTTTGTTTTGAGCAGCAAATCAGCATATTAGAATGATTTCTTCAGTGACACTGAAGACTGGAGTGATGATGCTGAAAAATCAGCTTTGCTTCACAGAAATAAATTACATTAAAAAAAACAACTTGTTTTACATTTAAAGGGGTCATATGATGCTATTTTAAAGATCATTATTTGGTGTAACAGAATATGTCGACATGCTTTAATGTTCAAAAAACACATCTCTCAAACGCTTCGTTTTCTACAAAGCCCCCTCCTTTGACAAGCGCAGTCTGCTCTGATTGGCCAGCTGACCCAGTGCATTGTGATTGGCCGAACACCACAAGCACGTGTCGGAAATGTAACGCCCCAGATTTAATTTGACCTCATTTCTAAATGATTCGTAAACGACTCAGTCTCTCTAAACCCCTCCTTTCCGTGAGCCCTCTCTGCTGTGATTGGTCAGATGGCGCAGTCCTTTGTGATTGGTCTGAGATTGGCTCTGGATTGGTCTACCGCGTACAGCGCGTGCCGGAAACGAAACGCCGATTGTCATGACAGAATGACAGCCCTGGAGACTTTTCAATACGTAGAAAAGATGGTGTGGATTGAACCTTATCAATTGGAGCCGGAGTCTGAAACGGTAGAACTGGCTGATCGACAAGAGACTGAGTCGCAAGCACGACTGGAGCAGGACGTTTCTCAGTGGTAAGTGTCAAGTGTTAACAAGTTTGTGGTAATTATAAGATGTGATAAAACTAATTTACTCTCACAGCGTAGGATACAGCATCTTCTCGACAAGGAAATTTTACTGTTTGTGGGCGGGCAAGTTGGCGACGTAGGACGTGGGCAGACATTATGCAAATGTGTTACTTCGTGACATAGAGCCGTAACAGAATAAGATTCGAATTCCTGACGACTCGTTTAGGCGATTGCGAGCAGACTCTTTTTTTTTTTTTTTGATTGACAATAACTTTATTTATCGTGCACTGTCGGCTTCACAACTTTGCAGATAGTCTATCATTAGTAAAAACAGTTGTGCTGCCTTATATTTTTGTGGAAACCGAGATTTTTTTATAGATTTCTTTGATAATAAAAAGTTTAAAAGAACAGCATTTATTTGACTTATTTTTAAAACATTATAATTGTCTTTACTCTTACTTTTGATCAATTTAATGCATCCATGCCAAATTCCTTTAAAAAAAATAAAATAAAATTACTGACCCAAAACTTTTAAATGGTTGTGTGTGTATAGTTGAATAGAATAAAATATTAAAATAATTATTTGTATAGATAAAGGGAGCATTGATCAGGCCTATATAATAACCTTTGAAATTAATTTTAAACTTTCAGAATTTTAAGTCAACCTTCAAATTTTGTCTTAACTAGCTTTCCTTGTCAGCTTAAACCTCTGCAGTCATTCTATAGGAAACTTGTACAGCGAATAACAAAACAATCAAGAAACTACAGAATCTATGTCTTAAAGGAACACTATTTTTGAAAATAATTTTCCAACTCCCCTAAGAGTTAAACAGTTGAGTTTTACAGTTTTCGAATCCATTCTGCCGATCTCCGGGTCATTGATCACTGAATCCGTTAGCATCTCATTCAAAAATGACCAAAGAGTTTCTATATTTTTCCTTTTTTAAAACTTGACTCTTCTGGTCTTAGTACACGTTGTAACTACAGAAGAGTCAAGTTTTAAATAGGAAAAATATAGAAACTCTTTGGTCATTTTTGAGCGAGATGCTAACGGTCTAATCAGATTCAATGATCTATGCTAAGCTACAGCTAAAAGTGCTACCGCCAGACCCGGAGCTTGGCTGAATGTATACGAAAACGGTAAAACTCAACGGTTTAACTCTTAGGGGAGTTGGAAAATGAGCCTATTTTCAAAAATAGTAGAGTGTTGCTTTAACCTATTCAAGCCTGTTTGTACCGTAGTAGAAATCTCCCTGCTGGTACATCATCAGGGTCTGAACTTCACTGCCATCATCCTTGGTGAAGGAGAAGGTTCTGGTGTTTTCTGGTCTGAACTGGTTCTTCCAGCTGCCTCTGAAGTACACTGCATTCGCTAACATGATCATGGTGGAGCTGCTGAAGTCGTCCGCAGACACCAGGTTCTGGATTTTGCCTGCAACAACAACAAAAACCCAGATTGAAATAAATGCTGCACGTCACAATCCTCTCTTTCTCAGAACAGGAAAGACAGCATGATCTCTTCTGTGGCATACAATCATCTCTCTTCCAAAGCTCTGGGATTTGTGCTGCTATCTGACAGTTCTCCTGCAAAGGCGAAAGCTGACTGTGAGAAAATGGATCAAATGGCTAGGGAATGTCATTATCATGCCATTATCTACTTTACTGTCCTCCTTCACTAAAGTCAGAGTAATTCCTCTTAACACCATCTATTCATTTTGAAGAGAGTTTTACTTGAAAGTAAAATCATTCTAAATGGGTTTATAAACTATGACAATATTCAGTGGTTAACTGGCAAATAATCTTAAAGGTAAACACGAAGACTCATTATATATATATATATATATATATATATATATATCCAGCACCCTTCAGGGATGCATTAAATTGCTGAAAAGTGACAGTAAATACATTTATAACATAACATATTTCTATTTAAAATACATGCTGCTCTTTTGAACTTTCTATTCATCAAAGAAAAATGTAGTTTCCACAAAAATATGAAGCAGATATAATATAAAATATAAAAGAATAAATCAGCATATTAGAATGATTTGTGAAGGATCATGTGACACTGAAGACTGGAGTAATGATGCTGAAAATTCAGCTTTGAATTACAGAAAAAAAATTCATTTTAAAACATGTTCAAACAGTATTTTAAATGTGAATATTCTTACAAATATTTCAGATTTTATTGTATCTTTTAAACAAATAAATGCAGCCTTGGTGAGCACAAGAGACTTTTTCAAAAACAATTACAAATCTTACAGACCCCAAACGTATATATTCAAAGTATACAGTATAACTATAAGATTTTTTTGACTTCTACTCCCTATTAGCTTTGAGGCCATCTCTACTTGTACTTATAAAAGAACAAACTTTTCACTACATCCCAACTTTCTATGTCAACAGGAGAGATGTCAATACACGAATAAAAACTTTTTTTGTCAAGCTATTTTATCGTCTTAGTAAATAACAAGGATACTGTTTCAAATACATAACAGCACACGTCCAGTTTGAATATTTTCTTTCCTCAGTGATGATAGATGACTTACTCTCCGTGTGGTTCAGCACCCAAGAGTTGATGCGTTCAGCCACAGCTGCTGATTGGCTGAAGTCCACCGTCTCCACCTCTGCTTTGAAGTACTTCTTCATGAGCTGCAGGAAGTCCTCGTTGAAGTGAACCCCCGTCTGCAGAAAGAGGGAGTTGGCCAGCCGTACCACGTACTGCTCTTCATCCGTGGACAAGGCCTGGGTCAGGTTGCTCAACAGAGAGAACTCCTCATCTGAAGCAGGTGCAGACAAGAAGACAACACTTCTGTATAATGTGCTGCAATATTACAGTCATGGCTCTAATAATCCCATTCAAAACTCAGAATCTCACTGTCAACACCTGTCAAGAATGTGTCTGGGTCATAATTCACTGCAAAGTCAAAAGAAAAAAGTAAATTCCTCATTACTGTAATGCAAAAAATTCAGTTCAATTAAATAAATATTACTTTAAACAGTTTGTATACACATATAGTCTGGCCTCTATATATATATATATATATATATATATATATACATATACACTCAAGATTTAAAAATTATTTTCAATTTTCAGACTAAAGATTCAAGCCAAATTTTCTCATTTTCAAAATTCGAAATTTCTAATTTTGGTAATGCAAATAAATATTTATTTATTAAATTTTTTTTCATTATTACTTTAAACTATTTGTATACCAAATATAGTCTGTTTTTACATTTACTACAATTTGGACTGTTTGGATCATGCCTATATAACCTCAAAACAAGGTTTTAAAATGCTTGTAAACATCCAGCCTCATTTTCATTTCAGCCAAATTTCTCATTAATGTAATGCAAATAAATACTTGTACAATGTAAATATAATGTATTACTATAAACCATGTATTGTACTGCCTTTAACTGATATAGAATCACTATAAAAAATATTGGGAATCACACAATTTGTGTGGAAAATGAGCTTAATTGTAATAAAATATTTTTACATGAATATTAAAAAAATCTTAATTTTTAAAAAATAGGCTTCATTTTTGTTTTATGCAAAATGTTCATGTATTAATTTAAGTTTTCTTTGTTCATTTCTCTAGAATGACACCTACAACATACTTTAAATCAAATGTTGTACTGTTATGATTTCTTTCGGAGCTGGTTGTTTTTTTAAATGTTTATGGAGAAAATATATGGGAAAAAGTGTGTGGTCACTGTTTCGGCCAATTGGAAAAAAGACTCAAAATTTAAAGATGAAAGAGAACAGTTAACCCCTCATGCTGTTTTACAGATAACCGTACCTTCTCTGAAATGACTGTAGCCCACGGCCTGTCTGATCTCCTCTAAAGAAGCACCACGGGCGCCCAGCTCCACCATGCCCAGAGCCAGAGCCACGCTCAGGGGCGAGAAGATGATGTTCTCCTCTCCCCCCGTGATCTGGAGCTGGTGGTACAGTCGGACCGAGAACTCTGCCGTCACATCCTCGGGAACGTCTGCCGCCTGGCAACCGCACCCCCGTAGCAGCATCAGCGGCAAGAGTCCGAGCAGCAACATAGTAAACGAGGGACGAGCTGACGAGAGAAAGAGTGAGTCAGAGTGAAGGACATGGTAAATACAACCCAACGCGAATAAGAGGAATCTATATCATGGAAATATATTCTATATTCTTTTAACATATGCTAATGCTCACAATGCAAAACTTCCGTGTTCAGCCAGAACATACAGAAACTAAAGGCTGGAATATCCCACATTACTTTTTCACCCATTTTTGCAGTTTGGAAGAGCTGGCGATAGATGTCTGAAGTGAGAGCCAGTGTGCAGATTTCATAGTGCATGATGGCCACAAACTCCTTTTTTGTTTTGTTTTTAAAGCTTCAGACATCGATTCAATTCAGTCAGAGGATATTAAACAGGTTTGATATTTTGAGCCAATTTTAGAACACATATTGTTTACATTTTTACTGCAGTCTGTTCAGATTTTAAAAGTTGTGTTGTGCTTTTTCAGCCTTAATGATTAGAGGTGTTAAAGGCTTAAAGAACCCAACTGTTGACTGTTGCCATTGACTTCCCTATTATGGAAAGAAAAATACTGTGGAAGTCAATGGCTACCGTCAACGGTTTGGTTACCAACATTCTTCAAAATGTCGTCTTTTGTGTTCAACAGAAGAAAGAACCTCATACAGGTTTGGAGGGTAAGTACAGCTTGAGGGTTAGTACAGTAAATGATGACGGAATTGTCATTTTTGGGTGAACTGTCCCTTTAAGCAGTTAAAAACAGCCTATTCAGATGTCACTCATTTCACATGCAGAAATGCTAGCCAAACAAAAGAGAGGTAATTTACATACAGACATCTGAAATTTCAATTATTCATTCATCATTATGCACATTATCAGTGTACATTGAAAAAAGTGACTTTTACTGAATCCATTAGTAATGAATCTCCTATATTACATCAAATCATGTTATTATTGAACCATGTGAGGGAATTAAATTCTTACAGTTACTGGTGCAGTTTTCCATTAAAAATGCATGGATTTTGTGAATAACCTGTTTCACTTTGCATAATGGAAGTAAAAAAAGGGTTCAGAATCAGATGCAATAGTGTAAACAGTCTTGCTTTAACACGGGGGTTAATGCCTCTGTTTCTCTGACTGTGATGGCGTTCAATACACCAGCATATACCTGCTCATGCAAGCGAACAAACCCACATATGCACAGATATAGCTCTACCTTCATCCTGCTTTAGTCGTTGCCTGGCAACAGTGTTTTCCACACAAACTAAGAATGCAGGGAAGAATGTGGCCTTGTGCCATTGTGTGATGTAGAGAGAGAGAGACAGACAGTGTGTGTGTGGACAGGTTGGGTTCAAGTGTGTGTGTATGCAGTGTATTGAACAAGCATGCATTGCGTAAAGCTACTGTACAGTATGTATGTTGTAGAATTTGATGTGTGCACTGTATGCTTTGTGGTATTTAGTCTATAATAGCCAGCAGTTAAAGGGACAGGTCACCCAAAAATGAAAAATCTGTCATCATTTACTCACCCTCAAGTTGTTCTAAACCTGTATAAATTTTTTTCTCTTTATGAATAAAAAAAAAAAACCTTAGTGACAGCAGTAACACTGGGCCCAAGAATAAAAAAAATAAAAAACGGTTTCAAAGTATATTTTACATGAAGAAAATTATTACTATTTACCCGTGCAAAGCTTGCTGCCACATACTTTAAACTTAATTTTTCTCTTTATGAATAAAAAAAAAAAACCTTAGTGACAGCAGTAACACTGGGCCCAAGAATAAAAAAAAAAAAACGGTTTCAAAGTATATTTTACATGAAGAAAATTATTACTATTTACCCGTGCAAAGCTTGCTGCCACATACTTTAAACTTAATTCATTCAGTTTGTCATTGAACAGATGATGACAGACATGCATGATTGGTACATTGAACCTACACATTTAAACAGACATAGGTAAACATAAAATCCAGATATATAAATTAAGCTAACAACAGAATTTTTAACAACCTGACAGATTATCCTGAAGCAATAAAACAATAAAGTGCAGTGGTTTTAGTGCATTGCAATGGATTTACATTTTCTTTTATCCAAAGGGACATACAGTGAGTTGAAATGTGCTAGGGCTATCTGGGATGTTATTTTAATCTTAAAAACATTTGAAGCACTCCAGTCATTGATTTCAAAACTATATTTCACATGCATTGGAATTCAAGCAAAAAGAGCAACCGATTCAAAAAGCCTGGCCCACAATCCACAGAAGATTCATCTGTTCTCATTCAGTGAGCTCGGATCTCTTGGTTTCAGACTCATGCACGCAGGCTTGTGTAACTGGACCTGACCCTGGAGACCGAGGTCTGGGCTGAAAAACAGATGGCCGCTTGTGAACACTAGGGACAAGAGAAGGTACACGTGAAAACAGCACCAGACCTGCCTGACCTTTCGCTCACCCGTGCAGGATTCTGGACAAAGGTCTGACGGTCACCAAGTCAACGAGACCACCAACCACACTAAATGCGCCCAACCAGAAAGAAATTAGCTACAAAGAAATCCTGAGCTGTCCTTTCTGGTCTGCCAGGTGAAAATTATAAAAAATAATATGCGGCACAATTTGAGATACCATTAATGAGGTAAATTTATAACATAAAAAGTGAGGAATGAGTTAAATGGCAAAGTTTCATATTTTTCTTCAAGAAACTGCCAGTGTTTTTATTACCTCAAAGCACTAATATCTCAAAGTCAAAGTCTGCTTTGTTGTCAATTCTGTCACATGTACACCACATACATACAAGAGAATTGAAATTGCGTAACTCTCAGACCCTTGGTGCATACAGTTAACACTAAACACTAACAGTAGAATGTAAAAATACAGATAAATACCATTTAAATATATATATAAAATACAAACTATACAAATAAGGACATTGTAAAAAAATATAAAGTGGCACATGGCAGATAGATGGGGTGTCGGAGGGTCAGAGTTCAGTAGTGCATGGGGCAAAAGAGGGGAGGGGTCAGAGTCGGGACAGAGTTGAGCTATCTGACAGCCTGATGGATGAAGCTGTCCTTCAGTCTGCTGGTCCTGGCCTGGAGACTCCGCAGTCTCCTCCCTGATGGCAGCAAACTGAAGAAGCTGTGTCAGGTGGGTGGGATCACCCCCAATGCAGAGGGCTTTGCGAGTGAGACGGGTTCCGTAAATGTCCTGGAGGGAGGAGAGAGAGACACCAACGATCTTCTCAGCTGCTCTCACTATGCGTTGGAGGGTCTTGCGGCAGGACGCTTTGCAGGCGCCATACCACACAGTGATGCAGCTAGTCAGGATGCTCTTGATGGTGCCTCTGTAGAACATGCACATGATGGGGGCCGGGGCTCAAGCTCTTCTCAGTTTGTGGAGGAAGTGTTGTCAGTCCAGGAGAGGTCCTCTGTGATGTGCACACCCATGAACTTGGTGCTGCTCACTCTCTCCACAGTCGCACCGTTGATGGTCAGAGGAGTATGCTGGGTGTGCACTCTCCTGAAGTCAACAACAATCTCCTTTGTCTTCTCCACATTCAGAGAGAGAGATTGTTGTCTCCGCACCACCCGGCCAGACGGCTCACTTCACTAGTTTGTCTCATACCTGTTGCTAATGAGACCAACCCACAGTCGTGTCGTCCGCAAACTTAATGAAGAGGTTGGAGTTGTGTGACGGTGTGCAGTCGTGGGTCAGCAGAGTGAAGAGGAGGGGGCTCAGCACACATCCTTGGGGGGCCCCTGTGTTTGTTCAGTGTGATGGTGCTGGATGTGTTACTGCCGACCTGTACTGCCTGGGGTCTGCCAGTCAGGAAGTCCAACGAAAAACAGGAAGTTTTTTGTCCAGATGTGTGAGGGTTGAGTGGAGGGCAGTGGAGATGGCGTCATCGGTCGAGCGGTTGGACCGATATGCAAACTGGAAGGGGTCCAGGGAGGGGGGGAGTGAGCAAAGAAGGTGTTTAGCTCATTCAGCAGGGAGATGGTGCTGTCACATGTCCGTGGTGGGGGCTTGTAGTCCGTAATGGTCTGTATCCTCTGCCACAGGCTCCGAGTGTCTCTGCTGTCACTGAAACGATGGGCTATCCTCCTGGAGTACTGTCTCTTAGCCTCTCTGATGCCACGGGATAGGTTGGCACTAGCTGTCCTCAGGCCCACCTCATCTCCAGCTCTGAAAGCTGCACTCCGAGCCTTCAGGAGTCTTTAGACCTCCCCTGTCAGCCACGGCTTCTGGTTGGCCCGGACAGTGATGGTCTTTGTGACCGTTATATCTTCAATAAACTTGGTGATGTAGGCAGTGACAGTCTCTGTGTACTCCTGGAGGTCTGTGGTGTTATTGTATGTGGCAGCCTTCTTAAAATCTGGCACTCATATAAAGCAAAGTCGAGTCAAACTTGTCAGAATCTGCTCAAGTGAAATCAAGCTTCAAAGTGCCACAAAACTCTTTTCTATTCCTTTCACACACGCACAGAGAAATTGCTCTAAATATGTCCTATATCCTCCCAACCGCCTTCAAACTGTACTAACAAGCGCATAGTCAAGACGTTTCTGAAATGGGGGCAGCGTAGGCAACCTTTTCTAGCTCTTACTTTTTTACGCTTTTCATTTTGAGCTGGAGCTGAAACATTAGAGAGTAGAAGGATAGAAAGAGAACATAGTTTGTTAGACCAGCTAAGAGCACCATGAATATCCATGCTGGACAGCCATGCAAATAACCATCGTAATTTCATTGATGCATGGTGTTTCTAGTGAAGCTGAGCAAGTATGTCTTGCTGGTAAATTAAATAAAAGGCCAAGTGGAATCATCAGTATGAAAAATAAATAAATGTTACGCAACCAGTGGTCAAAAAGTTCAGCAACGAGAAATGAGATTGAATTTGACCATATACTTGGTTTGTCCAGGTTTTGAGTTACATTACAGTATTAATATTAAGGAATTTTCCATATGCATTTTTACAGGTGTTTTACCTGTATTTTGAATTGTGCAATGCATTGCATTGTGTTTTAGGGTTAATGGAAATATCAGTAAAAAATAATGGATAATGTCCTGGCAAAAAATTATGACAGTTTTTGTTTATTTATTTACAGTGTGAATATTTCAGGGGGAGAGATGTATTAATTAGTCAAAAACCCAGAGAAAAAAAATAATATTATAATAAAATAAAAAGTATAATATTATATTACTCAATATCAACTAAATTTTTTTAAGAAAACCTTTGGAGAAATAGGAATGAGAAAATGTAAAAATTATTTTAATTAATTAATTAAAATATATATGCAGTACTGATATATATATATATATAATGCAAATTTATATAATTGCAAATAATTTCTTTGATAAATCAAAGGTGGTATGGACAAAATCTCCATTTGTTCTCCATTTAATATCATTGCTGTCTAGAAGAAACAACTAATGTATTACAGAGATTTCCATGTTGATTTTTCTTTTCTAAGCAGAGCAATATTTTATATTTTCATTTTTAACAAGGGAGGCAAATCCAAGCAAACAAACATGGTTTTCCTTCAAGTTCGGAATGGAGCTCTTATTTCCCAAAGATGATCGTTCATTCCTACAGACGGATCTGTCATCATCAGAGCGAGAAACACAGTTGGTGACACCAGAACACTCCATCCACATCCATCAGCCTCCTTTTCCCTGACAGGATGGCCCAGATAGAGCAGAGCATACTGGGTAAACTGCCATCTCTCTCCCCTCCTGGCTCCAAAAGCCTCCAGAGGACAGACCCAGTGGTGCAGTGCTGTTTAGAAGGGGACACGGGAAAAGAGGATGGCATGGAGCAGGATTTGACTGCAGGTGAAATGTCGAGCATACATTGAGGAATCGGAATGAGACCAAATATTTAAATGTGAGGCTGCGGAGGAGAAGACACACTAGTTGAGGTGTTAAAGAGCCATGCAGTGACGGCGCAGTGGTGTGGGAACTCCACTGGAGACCAGAGAAGAGCAAGACATGGGTCAGCTTTAATTAAACTCTATTAAAGCGATCAACACCCACAGGCAGTGCCGATTCTAGACTTCTGGGGGCCCTACGGGGGGGGGGGGATATGAGTGGCTATGAATGAATGAATGAAACGCATTTGTCCGTCTTTCACTCTGTCTCGAATCGCACTCGCGGAAAGCGCTTGAGAAACTGTCTCTTCCGCAGCTTGGTACACTTTCAACTTGTTTTTTTTTAGTCTCGAGCAAGACTGTACAACATTCACATTACATGATTTGACTGATTTTTTTTTACGTAGAAAGGGCGACAGCACACCACATTAAAAGAAATGATCATTCATGTTTTCATAACCGCTGGCCAAATTCAAAAACGAAACTAAAATGAAATCATCTTTGAGAGCAAGGGGGCCCCCTGGTGTTTCGGGGCCCTACGCAGCTTGCGTATAGGGAGGATCGGCTCTGCCCACAGGAACCTGCTGAGCACTGTTGTACAAGACAAAACACCGTTATCACTCTGATCTTCATCCTCAGATGAAGATAGAGAATAGATGCAGAAAAAGTTGCAGACAAAAACGAACACAAAATACATATACTGAAAGAAAATTAATTAATTAATAGCATGCCTAAACCTTTTTTTATTGCAAAACAAGAACATTAATACAACATATAGGCCTATAGAGGATCACAGTGTTTTCAGCTATTATCAATTACATACATAATAGCATCAAACAGAAAAAAAGAAGGAAAGAAAAAAGCTACTACAGGGGATAACTTACGAGAATTTTCCATAAGAAAAGGATTCAAAAATTCGATATATCCTTTTTGCTTTTTTATTTCTTAGATCTTTTAATGCTTCAATTTAGGCCTAATGCTTAAGTTCAATTTTAAATATCGCAATGGTTTATTATTAGACCATTTTTGTTGTGTATATGGTATTTCCCATAATAATTAATCTCCAAATTTTGCTCCAAACTCTTATTTTTATACAACAAAAAAATCTTTACCAGGGAACTGAATCTTTCATTTTTATTTATTAATTTTTTTATATAAATGTACGTATTAGATATTCAATAACAATCCAAAACATTTCATAAAATAAGTGTTTATAGATTCTTCCTCTAAGTTACAAAAGATGCATGCAGTCTCCACGACTCTAAAACATTTTGCAACTAGCTACTTGTCTTGCTGGGTAAATCAAATGAATAACTTTATATGCTACTTCTTTAAAAGCGCGCCTAAACGGCAAAAACAAACAGCTAGTCTCAGTGACGTCACAAAGACAGGCGTTCTAAAGACTCGCGCCTTCAGTCTCATATATCTGTAGAATTCTTTCTCGAGCTCAGTGTCTTATCTGCAGGACGGAAAGGTAAGTTCAATACCGACGGTCGAGCGAAGTTTCCTCGTGAAGCTTCATTCGGTGAGTCTGTGTTTAGGACTTTGCGGGTTGCGTACACTAAACACAATTCCCGTGAAGGACTTGACGTGTCTGCTGCTTCAGTTGTGCCACGGAGCAGCATCCGGTTTGCTTGTGCACACCCTGGGGTGAGGCGCCAGCGCACGCTTGGACTGGGTGTAATGGCGCTCAGGACCCCCAGCCAAACACGTGAAGCCGGCCCCTTCCACAACATAAATGAGTGGGTGGGAGCTTTTAGGTTTAGGTGGGCACACTTTTTATAATATGTGACCTGGACCACAAAACCAGTCATAATGGTAAATTTTTTTGAAACTGAGATTTATACTTCATCTGAAAGTTGAATAAATAAGCTTTCCATTAATGTATGGTTTGTTAGGATAGGACAGTAATTAGGCCAATTAAATCTCCAACATTTGGCCGCGATACAACTTGAGAATATCGAATCTGAGGGTGCAAAAAAATCTAAATATTGAGAAAATCACCTTTAAAGTTGTCCAAATGAAGTCCTTAGCAATGCATATTACTAATCAAAAATTAAGTTTTGATATATTTACGGTAGGAAATTTACAAAATATCTTCATGGAACATGAAACTTAATGATTTTTGGCATAAAAGAAAAATCGATAATTTTGACCCATACAATTTATTGTTGGCTATTGCTACAAATATACCCCAGTGACTTATGACTGGTTTTCAGATGACAAACAGACATTGACCAAAACAATAACAACCTGCATTATAACCGAAATAGACAACGTTCTATATTAAAACAGACCAATAAATAGATAATATATTGATATATACTGAAAGAAAAAAAATACAAGTTTTTCATAATTTTTACTGTGGCTCTTTTGGAAAAATGCATTACCAGAAATGGGGGACAAAAAAACCTCTTTAGTCCAAAAAGTTTCCCGACTCTTGGTTTAGTAGTTTGTTGGATTGCCACCTTTGAAAAGACTTTACAGAAATAATCAATTCTTCTAAGTGAATCAAACACTTAACTGCGAGACTCAAATCAGTATATTTGCTGACTGGTTGTTTATATGCCAACGTGCAGTCGAAGAGGCACATTACGAGATGTATCAGTAGCATTTTATGACACGTAAATAAAATATGTTGCTACATTTCTGTTTGTTTAGTAGTTTGCTGCCTTGCCAGTTGCCACCAGTAAAAAGATTTTTTTTTAAATCTGTGTACACACCCTTTGCAAGAACTGTTTACAATTGATTTATTATTAAAATGAACAATGAAACAGCATTTCTACTATCCAAACATTTAAGTATTTTACATAATTGTTAATGAACCCATTATGGATGCAGAGTCGTTAAGAGAAATCTGACCTTAATTCTTTATGGTTCCCGTCTCAGTCCAGTCGAAACAAAGTTCACATAACCGAGCACATACACAGATTGCATGGGTTTAGGCAAGCTCTCATCCCGCCAGCAGTCCTGTATACCACCCTGCAGGTCAACACATGGCAGCATGCGTCTATCATTAGAGGGTTAGCATCGGCTCGTCCTGACAGCGTCGTGGCAGAGGTTCAGCGTAAGAGGCTTTAACCGCAGTGTGTGTGTGTGTGTGTGTGTGTGTGTGTGTGTGTGATATGATCTCCTTCAGTCTGCACTGCCACAGCAGTCTAACAGCACTGCCCACCGCTGGAAAATAAACAAAGCCAGGCCAGAAATCCCTGCCACCACATAGACCACCAGACTGATGCACGTCGCTCTGTTATAAACCAGGCATCTTCGTTTACTTATGCTAGCCACACATCTCTCTTCTCATCTGTCCAAGTCATTTGAAAGTCATTTCCATCTGACCTATGCTTGCACTTCCTTAAAGAAACAGTTCACCCAAAAATATTATTTCTGTCATGATTTACTCACCCTCAAAAGCTTTCCAGCAAAAATCAAACTCGCATAGCATTCTGCAATTTATAATGACCACTTTAGTGATAAAAAAGCAGCATAAAAGTTGTTATAATAGCTATATTCCACATCTTGACTAAATAATCTCTGTTCTTTAACATGCATATTTTTGGTTCCACAGAAGAGAGGTTTGGAAAGAGATGAATACAGAATTGCCATTTTCAAGTGAATTGCTTCTTTAAGACAGCAAATTACCTGAGTTTGGCTTTACCTCTCTCTGCCAGCAACCCAGAGTTAAAAGCCTTCTTTTATCCTTCCCGAGTTCAAAGGCAGAGTCACTTCCTCCATGTGCTGACGAGAGAAGACGTGACTCAGAGATGCAGACCCCGAGAGGGCCAAACACTGACAAACCCAATCGCTCATGAGCTGCCAATGCTCTGACGCTTCAAATCTCCTCAACTCGCGCACATTTAGTGAGGTTTATCAGCAGCAATCAGCAATGCTTTTTTATTAATGAATTGAAAAAAAATGTCTGGATTCACTACAGTTTATTATTAAATCTAATGAAATAACAAATCAGATATTTTAAACATTTATAAAATGTAATTAAAATGATAAAAAAAATAAAATTATATATATATATA
>NW_015505935.1:116620-143628 GCF_001515645.1 Sinocyclocheilus grahami
CTGTATAAATAAACATATATAAAATGTTTAAAATAAACATAAAACTACTAAAGAAGTATGGGTTCACTTCAGCTTATTTAAAATAATTAAAAAGAATGTTGTAAAAATATAATAAAAAATATAAAATGTAGCCTAATTATAACCTTATTTTAAAAATGTACAAAAGCTGTCACTGGGGCATGTACCTTTTCAAAAGGTACACCTTTGTCCATATTAGTACCTAAAAGGTACAAAAGTGTACCTTTTGAAAAGGTACTGACCCAGTGACAGCTTTTGTACCTTTTTCTGAGAGTGTATGATACAATTGCATGCCAACCTTAAAAAACTGATAACATTTAGACGATTTATTCAAGGATATCATAGCAATTAATTTGAATAAATATATTAAATTCAAGGAAAACAGCCTTAATTTTATACACTTGTACACACACAAAAAAACATAAGTATTAAATGAGTGTGATCTTCTCTTCTGCAATTCATCCACACAGTGGAGTGTGAATTTTGTCTGTCCTGCTTTAGCTTCCCATCAAACTGCGAATCTCCTTAGTATTGCACAAATCGACTGATGACTATGGATGGAATCTGATGATCTTCTCAGAAGCAGGGAATGAATTGGTCCATGTTGGTCTGTTGTTCTGACCCAGTCTGCTTTCTGCTATAGGGCACGTTTAGCGTTTAGCAAAGTTAATTGAACAGCGATCAATACCAGGAGCTTTGCATATGTTTAGAAAGGCCATCACAGATGCTCAAGGAACATGTTCAGAGAGCAACAGTGAAGTTCAATATATTCTGCACACTTAGTGACACAGACTTTGAGAGAACGCAGCTGTTTTTAATACTCTTTATGCCATCTGTGCAGTCCTGAGGCCAAGAGATGAGTGTTAGCGGAAAGACACAACTAAGTCAGAAAAAATCCCTGGGTTTATGTCGGCCTTGCTAATGCTGAAATCTGACAATGAGCCATCTCATTTAAGCTATATTGTTTTGTAAACTTTAAAATATAATAAAAAAAAAAAAGTAAAATCTTCTTCAAAAATCACATACTAATCCACCAGTGTTCTCAAAAATAGAAAACATCAGCCAAAGCATCAATCAAATGAACTTAAATTAATTTAAGAATTAATTTGAAAATAAAATAAAATAGTCTTACAAAAATAGTTTGGACACAAAAACATGCTATACCAATTTTATCATCCACCATGCAAAACAAAACAAAATTAAATAAAAAATTAAATAAAATACAAATGTTTGGACACAAAAACCTGCTATTCCTATTTTAAAACAATCGTATCATCCACCATCTCCACATTGAGGGGGGCTAGTCCCCCCGATAATTAGAAATCGCTAAACCCTTTTCTCAAACATTGCAGAGAGAGAGCGAGAGATGAAAGTTGCAACAACTAGACTTAATCGTTAATATCGCGGGAAGACGAATTCTTATCGTGTGGAGAATTTTTACCGGTATATCGCAAACGTCAAGATATCGGCTATCCCTAGTGGTGTCCCAATTCTTAGGGGAATATTTTCACCCCTACCCCTTGACACTCTGTTTCAAGGGACAAGGGGAAGGGGTAGGCGGAGGGGTAGGGGAAGGGGTATAAAATAGAATTGGGATTGGGCCTAACTGTGTCGATACATTTGAGAAAGCACTTGAACGGTCACTGTCATTCATGCTTTCAAATGAATGGCTCATGCACGCACGCCTGCAAACCAGCAATCAATCTGGGAATCAATATGCACTGATTGGAGGTGACCACCAAGGAGTTCACATGTGTGTGTGTGTGTGTTGTAGACCTGAAACGTGCTGCAATTCCATTCCAACTCCTTTGCACCTTTCCATTCCAACTTCCTATCGATCCCTCGCTTTCATTGCCTCCCTACTCAAACCGATTGCACTTTAACACCTCATTTTCCCTCCCCTCTCCTTTAGTGGCCTCCTCTGTCTCTCTCTCTCTCATATAGTCCACATTACACATGCTCTCCAGCACACCTAATCACCACGTGAATGCGTCCCACAGAACAAGCCGGCTATTTTACACCAGCAGTAGCGAGAGGGGTGGGGGGGTGGATTGGAAAGGAGGTGCGTCCTCCATTCTGCTCTCCCCGTGTGTCTCATTTACAGAAACATGAAATAGGATTTTCTTGCAGGAGATGATTTACGCATCCCAGATACGCCCAGGTATCCACATTCAATACAAACATTTTACTGATTGAATCCAGGGTTTAAAAATAGAAAATTAAGAAAAAAAGCCAAGAAAAACCAACAAGACTTATCAAGACAAATGGATGAATAATATTAAAAAGCAGAATTATCCAGAATTTTCTTCAGCAAGCATTGTGATGGTTTTATGTGGATGTTTTTGGTTATTTCTACCAAATGAGATTGCTCTGTGCAGAATATATTTGTGTGAATTTCATGTAAAACTGCAAAAGCCTCTAATACAATTAAATAAATGTTGTTATGAAGGTAAAACTTGAGCAGAAAAAACATAACACGGAGGTTAAATGGAAAATGAACCATCACTTGTTTTTAAAGGACATTCACATCTGCACACCCTCTCTTGTAGAGAATAAACCCATCGTACCAGATATAACATGAATGATAAAACTTGCAGAATACATAACGGATAGATGTCACTTGGATCACATGAATAGACGATGCGTGGATTTCTCTTACCGTGAGATGTCAGAGAGATGCTGATGCTCCGGGATGCTGATGTTAAATCCTGCTCGTCTCTGCGCCCTCACACACCTTTATTATGAGAAGCAGTCCAGCCCCTTTTTTCTTCTGATTGGTCAGGCTTTAAATCGACGTTATTTTTGACATTCTTTTCCGTTATTTTGTATTTTATTTGTTATGTTACGCGTGCTAATGTTGTATTAAACTAATATTGTTGCATTAAATGAAACGTTTAAAATACAGAAATAAATTTAAATTCATATGAATACTGCGATATGGCGAAACAGACGCCAGTCTTTTCACGGCACGCCGTGAGGTGTTTGGGAGTTGTAGTTCTTTGTCTAGCCTCTGCGAGCAGTCTTGCACCGTTTGAGGACTACAAAATGTCAGACGTCGCGTCATTCCTCGCTATTCGCTGATTTGCTTTCACCGACACCTAGCCCCGCCCCTCGTTCTTTAGATTGGTCATGCAGAAAACTTCCGTCTTTGGCGAGCGAGAGCGATTCCACACTGAAAGGAAAATATTCAAAAGAGCTACAGCAGTCCTTTGATTGGAATCTTGAGTGGAAGAAATGCTTGCAATTTTTAAGGTTTTTGTTGGTGTCTTTACTGAAAAGTTGAGCAGGACAATTATTTATGTTGAATGACTACTGAATAATTGTGTTGCTTCTTAACTGTAATATGTATCGAGCCTGATTTGTTCCAGCTAGTCAACATCAGATTGAAAAACCATCATGTTCTGACTTTATCGGTTATATTTATTTATGAAAACTGATTTTAGTGGTCAGCTGATGTGTTTTTCAAACAAGCTGGCTTACATGATGGTGTTATTTATGTAGTAGTTACAGCAATGTAATGAGAAAACATTTCTGAAAGAAGTACTATTTACTCAAACAGAAATACAACACTGCAATAACCAAAATATACCATTGTAATGCATAGCTGCATTATTTTATAATGATGTGGTTTAATAATTGGCAGAACTTTCCCTCACTTGACACTAAATATGTTGATTCACTTTCTCTAGCTTAATTAATCTTTTATGCATTATAAGGTAAAAATGTAGTATAGGTGGATTTAATTCAGGATTCACCTGCATTAGGGCGTTACCCGTTTCAGTGCCAAGGTCAGACTCTGACTAGAGACACTACAGGAATCAGGTGTTAGTTGGCCTTTGTCAGGAGGAAAAAGGTGAGTCATTATAATGCATATCTAACCTGGCAACCGTGTTTTATAAGAGGAGTGCTGGTATTTCCAACCATAATCCTGCTCTATGTGACGAGACGACGTCACAGCGATCCCTGTGAATGCCACCCAGATAAGGCTGCCTCCCACCGCGGGGCCAAAGGCCTTCCGATCAGGTGGGAATGACTCACGGCCTCCTGTCCATTAGTCTGAATCGACGACATTGAGATAAGCGTGCCTCACTTTCAATGGTTTGTAATGTTCCTTGTAGCTTGAGAGGAACCGTGACCTTCTGCAGATAACAACAAGCGCTATTGTTTCACACGTGTTGGGTGAAGGAATAAACACTTTGGCATGTTGTTGTGGATGTTGAGAAGAAATAAGGGGACTTGAGGCCTGTTCACACCAAAGCTATAGAGATTATCGTAACTATAAAGGTTTGAAAATGAAATCATTCTAATCCTATGCAAACAAGGAAACCTAGACTACAATTAAACTGAGGAAATATATAATTGGAATCATTAAAATTTTTTCCCAGCTGATGAATGATTAAAAACAATGAAAGGCAATCAGAATCCACTCAAGCATTCAAAGCGGAAAAAAACATAACTGCAGTGCATGCTTACAATACCTTATTATTATACATTGGGATGATTCTTGGTGTAAACAAGCCTTTATTTGTTGAATTTTATTTATAATATTGTAAAGAAAATGTACGGTACAATTTTTTATATTTTACGATCTAAAATTGTATGTTCCCAATTTTGTATATTACAAAAAGTGAGGTTCCTGTGACAATCTTTTTTTGATGAAATTTTCCTGTCACAAATGTATCAAATTTTCAAAATATTTTGGAATCTAAAATCACTATATTTCAAATTTGAAGTTGGAATTACAAAAATGGAGGTTCCTGTGACATTTGAAATGTTATGCTAAATATTTACTACAGTCCATTACACTTTCATGCATTCACGTAACTTTACACTTCTGATTCCTGACTGTTTAATGTTACATTTTTTTTTCTGTATAGTTCTATTTTGTTAATAAATTTTGTGCATTATTTGCACTTTCTTGTGTGTCCCCATTTTTGTTACGTACTTTTCGAGCCATGGGGCGTAACATGAATATTCACAAATGTATAAATTCTTGTCACAGTATTACATCTATCACAAAATAGCTACCAAGAATGGAACTTTGAGACTTAAGGGCCTTTCGCACTGCTGGAACCTTTTCATAGTACCAGAACTAATTGTGGAACTACCCACTTTTTGGCGTTTTCGCACCGCCGGAACTGGGTGCGATTTTAGTACCGGACTGCATTTTTCGAGAACCAAATTAGCTCCTACTCCAGAGCAGGGTCTAACTAGCACAACTGGTACTAATCGTGACATAAGTAGACCTTGATTGGCCAAACGCGTATGAAAACGCCCTCACCCGCCATGATTTAAAACGCTGTGTAAACATACTGTAAACATTGTGTCAACTTATTTCGCAAGTATGGAGAACAGCGATAGATGGACGGACGCTGAAGTGCAGGCACTTGTAGCAAATGTAGCACTGCCAGTTGTCGTTGGAGATTCTTAGTCCTCCTTTCCGTTCTTTCAATCGCGTTACGTATACGTCAACTTTTCATGTCCATTATTGTGAAACCCGTGAGACACAACCAAAACACAGCTCCGATCACAGCGTCCTCCATCCTCCTGTTGTTAATGTTGTTCTTCTTTGTTTCTGTTGTTGAACAGAAATGACAAATGACGTCGCTGTCGACTGGCTTACGTCACTTGCTAGAACACACTGTTGGTGGGAATGTAACCCTTTAAATGGTACTGGGAAATAGTTTGCGCAAAATTGTCCCAGTACTTTAGTACTGTACATTTAGTTCTGGAACTAAAGCGGTGCGAAAGGCCCTTTAGATTTTGTCAAGATTACAATGATAATGATATGAGACTGTAATGATAATGACACCGAGGAATGATATTGAGTCTTTTTTTTAGAACTTTTTTTTTAATTGACAGCCAATCAGAATCCATGTACAAAACTGCAGCACATACTTATAATAAACAGAAGATTATCGTACGTTGGTGCGGATGCTAATTAGGGCTGCACAATTCATCGAAATTAAATCGCAAAGGCAATAAATCGTGATTAGGCAAAAGCTGCGACTGTCATGTGTATCTTTCAGTGAAGCACAGTTCTGTGATCAGTAGTAAATCTCCATCCGAAGGCCAGAGGGTGCTCTTGTGCTGAAAACACAAATATGCCCCAAAGAAGAAATCCAGGAAATCGCTGCAGCTGAATAAACAGAAGATTTAACTGGTTTCATTGATTCAACGTGACTAATAAACACACGACTACGGCAATATATGGTTTACCTGAGTTCTTATTATTATCATTTTCATCATAATAAAGTATATCTATAATGAAATGCTAATCGACATAGCCTTCATCACTGCTTAGAATACAATGAAATATTGTGTCCCTTAATTATTCTGTTTAAGAAGCCACATCATCTCACAGAAGGATTTATTTCAAACACTCGACTGACGTTATGAAGTGAGTTTGGAGTAGAAACATGTTTTTAAATGGTATTTTCACGTGCTCTCAGATGGAGCAGCATTTATTACACAGAGCTGTAGTTCACTGAGAAGTTATGCAAACAGCTGTCGTTATCTCGAATGATTTCGTCGATTTTATCATCCTACGATTATATCGTCTGCGATTATGAACACGATTTTGCATAGCTTGTCAGAGAACTATGGCTCTGTGTAGTAAATTTACTACTAATCACAGAACCAGCTTTACTGACAAAATGTGCATGACAATCACGATTAATCGCGTTCGATTAATCATGCAGCCCTAATGCTAATTCTTTAGTGTTCTTTGTGTGAATGGGCCTTTATTTGCTGTTGAATTTAATTATGTCTCAGTATTGTCTTTGGTCCGTACAACCCAAAAAGGCTAATTCAGAATCTAACCATAAGGCAAAGGCGCACTGTCCAGGAAACAGCCTTTATTTTTCGTGCGCTGGCCACGTGTCTCATTCCTTTAATCTTGAGGGGCCTGAATCGCCTAAATCTCACTGAAAACTTGGCGCTTTCCCATGGCTATCACGTCTACCTTTTGAACGCAAGTTGAAAATGTCATTTCCTTACCTGTGAAATGAAATCCCTCTACCCTTTTATAATCTCTTCCTCATTGGTTTCCCTTTCAGCGGTCGTCTGGGCCCCCTCATCACGAGCCCCCCAAGGAGTGAATGACGCTCCCCCCATCCCTTCCCGCACCCTGACGAGGATGACAATGGAAGAGATGAAGAATGAAGCAGACGCGACCTCGATGGTATCCATGACGCTCTACGCCGTGATGTACCCTGTCTTCAATGAGGTACGGTGGTCAGTCCCTGGTTCAGTTATGGTTGTGTTGACACAGACTGAAGTTCAGATGCAAATGATGCACACCCACATGCTCTGAGGTAGTCACACTGCTCTCTGGTGAAGACTGAGATGACGAGTTCTGGTTGCCATAACATTATTTTATCAGACAATGATAAAATTTTATCAGATTATGATTCTGTTATTTAGTTGTTATCTGGCTGGCCTAGCCTACATCTCTGAATATTTTTTTAATTAAAATTTTTTTTTTTAAATATAAATGTCTCTTTCATTTTTAGAACCTAATTTAAGAACCAACATAAGATGAGAATTCAAGTGTAATTCACTTGAATGTAGCTTCACGATGATATGAGAATTGCATCAGCATTGGGAAGTTTAATAACTAAAAGAAGGAACTTTGCTTACTTGGCCTTGTAAAAACGAAAAAAAAAAATATATATTTTTTTTTGCATTGTTGTAGACACAAGCGAAATTAGGCAATAATAAAATTATCTCCTCTAAAGTGACTAATTTATTCAGGAAATAGTTTCATTAGTACAGTTCTTTTAATTTATTGAGAGGTTAAAAAAGATTCTCGGTAGTGTTCTGTAAAGTTCCTGTGTGACATTTTGCCTTTTTTTTTTGTAGCTAAATAATTGTTTTAAATTAAATATAAAAAATTACATGTAGCTGGTTTTTTAAATATTTTTTGATAATATAAGATGTGATGTTTAAGCTTTTGTTGTAGTTGTATGACTGACTGAGATAATTAGGCCTACAAAATTATTGTATTTCAATGAATTAGCTGCTTTGTTTTGTAACTTCACATATATTTGGTGGTATCACTTTTTTCTTTTAGGTTTATATTATTTTGTGTCCAAGTTTTAAGAAATGCACTTATTTTTAAAATATAATCTGTAATATTTATATTTCGCTATTAGATTGTTACACAACTTTTCAAAAATGTAGGGTTGGTAAGATTTTTTTGTGTTTTTCAAGAAGCCTTTTAATGCTCACCAAGGCTGCATTTGTTGGATTAAAAATAAAGTAAAAACAGTAATATTGAGAAATATTATTACAATGTGAAATAACGTTTTTCCATTGTAATATATTTTCAAATGTAATTTATTCGTGTGATATAAAGCTGAATTTTACGCATCATAACTCCAGTCTTCAGTGTCACATGATCCTTCACAAATCATTCTAATATACTGATTTGCTGCTCAAGAAACATTTTATTTTAAAATCTTTTGTAACATTACTAATCTTCATACTCGCATATGATGAGCACGGTTAACACAGCCTTCATGTGCTTCTATGGATTCATTTGTTTAATTAGAGGCAAAATCTACACCTACAACCAACTATATTTTCATTTTAATGTGGTGATAATGACTGTGTATAATGTGTGCAACACTAAAAGCAAACAGCCTGCTTTATCTTGCAGTAAATTAAAATGGCTTTTGTGTGTGTCACAGCTGGAGAGAGTAAACCTGTCTGCGGCACAGACTCTGAGAGCAGCTTTCATAAAGGTGAGTAAATATGACGGGATTCAGTCATTATCATTTCTTCATCTTGATTTTTTTTTTAATCACCTTCAGTCCATCCGAATTTCATCTACATCAAGTAGAAATCGAAATAGATCCCATTTACTTGTGCTTGATTCGTCAGTGCATGTTATTCCGAAGAAAGAATATGTATTCATAATCTTTTATCATAATGTAGTAACATTCTCCACCTCTAAAGCGACTTTCCTTTTCTGCAGATGTCACCAGGGCCTCGAAAATAATATTAGTCAGTATATAGGCAGTGGTTTTTGTTTTCTTTGCCCTCTTGGAAGAAGAGTTCTAAAGGCAAAAACTAAAGGTGGAATCTAAACTGCAAAGGAGGGTCTTTTGTTAATTGCATTTGATTGACATATTTTTAAAGCATTCGCATATGACGGCTAATTTTACATTTCATATTCAGCAACTTGGCCTATCCTGATGCACATGATCATAACAGAGGCCATTTGCACATAAAGATGACATTTTAAACATACGGTAACAAAAATCAAGCGTAGCGTCAGTTCTGGCAGGTCACGTTAGTCAAGCTCACATCAGCTGACTCACAGCTGATCCCCATCAACCTATGGGAATACGACACCCATCTAAGTATTCATATATAAGGTCCTGCAGTAGTATCAGCAGTTTTTGCATTGCTCAATAGCTAATTACCCTCCTCCATCCCCAACTCCTCCTCTGTCAGTCAGGATTCAGCCTTCTGATTCTCCTTTGAATCAGACTAATTCTAAAATGTGTACATAGCATTATTGAACTTAACGATATCTGCAATACATTTATGTTGGTTCTGTTCTGTTTACCCTGGGGGGGTTATCGCTGCTCTCCCTGCTCTCATCCATGCTAGGCTGCATAGATGCGCAGGGAGTTCTTGCCCAGATACCGGCAATCCAAACTGTATGCTAATTGTCAATCATCTTTGACGATAGTGGTCCTGACAGAACAGCCATTTTAATTATAAGGACCAGAGAAAGTTAGTTAGGAGTAACTGTTTTTGGTTGATCATGAAAACCTTGACTAACATTATAAGTGGAGAAAAAGGATGCTACAAAAGTGCAGTTTCAGTTTTGATTCAGAGTCTTCTGGGTTTTTCTTTTCTCCATCTTTCCTGAAATATCTCACTTACCATGAGATTTCAGCAAGAAAATTATAGTTTTTCCACGTTCTTGCTGTCTCAGCAGCCCCATTTCCGCTCATGGCTTTGTAATACTGTTGTGTAACAGTCATATAAATCATAATTTTAGAATCGAAATGAAAGCACTTTGACATTTTCATTGATCTTTTCCTAATGGTAGTAATATACATACAATATTGATTAAAAGTCAATATATAATAAAATGAAATGATGTCTCAAGCGTGAAGATATGAGAATTTTTATGTCGTTTTCATAATTCAGCACATTTCTAAAATGAATAAATTTTTAAAATATCAGAAATGCTGTAAGCTTTATTTGTGGTTGCGTTGGACTGACTTGTGCTCTTGATTTGTTGACGTCAGGCAGAGAAGGAGAACCCAGGACTGACTCAGGATATTATCATGAAGATTCTGGAGAAGAAGAACGTGGAGATCAACTTCACCGAGTCTTTATTACGCATGGCTGCCGACGATGTTGAGGGTGTGTATGATTTTCCATGTTTTTGTAGAGCAGAGGAACGTTGTGTATGGTTTGCAATGCAAAGTGTTGTTACCCATGCAGCCTCGCGCCTCTAGGGGGAGCTGTTTCCTCATGAATTAAACCCCAGTAATAACAATAATGTATTTTCCCTCATAATTTAATTCTGTGCTTTTTGCAAGTGTTTTTGACACGTTCAGATTTATACCGCTAATGAATGCGCAGACACGCACCGGGTTTCCGGGTAATGCTCGTTTGTGTTTATTTGAAATGTAAAGAATAATAAATGTACTTCCAAATTGAATCCAAGCCCATTGTAAAATCCTCGCTTTGCTCTTCCTACTGTAATCTATCCTTGTATACGCTCAGTTGCCTGACTGTGTTTTACAGAATAATATAGAAGTTTCTGTACTTTTGTTCAATGGAACGTATTGCGGTTTTTCAGATGGTTGTCTTGTCAATCACGATTGGCCATTAAAAGTAGTCAAGTATCATTATGTCTAAGTGCATCACATTTTAATGACAGGTTATTAGAGGCAAGTCATCTGTTGTTGCCGTGGTGACTGAGCGTTTCCTGTGGGTGTGTTCTTTGTGTGCAGAGTACATGATTGACAGGCCTGAGCGGGAGTTCCAGGACCTGAATGAAAGAGCTCGCGCTCTGAAACAGATCCTCAGCAAAATCCCTGATGAAATCAACGACCGAGTCCGTTTCCTGCAGACAATCAAGTGAGAACGTTATTATGCCCCACAATCACACACGAATACTAACCAAAAATTCCCCTTTTGCATTATGGCTTGCGTTTCATTACGTCAGTTTTTACGTGTGCACTTGCCCTGACCGAGTTTCTTTGTGAAGTATATATTTAATATTTGAAGAAACGTCTGGTTTTTATTTCACCCCCTAACCAAAAGAAAAATAGGTAATGAAGCCTTGCAGTAGGATTTTGTATTCATTTTTCTTCTTTTTAAAAAAAAATATTTTTGGGATGAAATTTCACTTTTTTTTTTTTTTTTTTTTTGCCTTAATATTGTGAAATGTTATTGCAATTTTAAAAACTATAAAGATAAGATATTTTAAAATGTAATTTATTCCTGTGATTTATTCAAAGCTGAATTTTCAGCATCATTACTCCAGTCTTCAGTGTCACATGATCCTCCAGAAATCATTCTAATTTACTTATTTGCGGCTCAAGCAACATTTCTTGGTTAAAACCAGTTGTGCTGCTTCATATTTTTGTGGAAACTGATCAATTTTTTCCAGGATTCTTTGATGAATAGATACAGTAGATCTGCATTTATAAAATAGAACTGCAGTAACATTATAAAGGTCACACTTTTGACAATTTAATGCATCTTTAAATCTTACTGACCACAAACTTTTGAACAATAGTGCATATTATCGTTACACAACTTTAAAAGTTAGAATCATTTTAGAGCAGAGGCAAAAATGATAATAGTTTATGAACTCATAATTTGTGTACTTTTTAGTCCTTCCATCTTTTGGAAATTATTTCACCCACACACAGAACATTTTGGCAATTTTCTGCTCATTTTGAATTAAGTGTTAACCTAAACCAACTCTTTGCCTGAAGAACCCTGACATTTCACTGCATAACATTTGTACTTTCATTTGTAAAATTAATCTAATTTGTATTCCTTCCCTCTCTGCCTTTGTTCCAGGGCAATAAACGTGTTTGCCAGTGCCAACCGGCTCATCCACCAAACCAACTTGATACTGCAGACCTTCAAAACGGTTGCGTAGGAGTCATAGAAGTGTATTTTTTTAAAAATAACCTTTATATGAACAATGTAAAAAAAAAAAAATCCTTTGGACTGTAATTTATGATTCTTGTCTCCTGGCGGTAACACTTAAGGCTGGATGGCTTCTATTATGGTTTCTAACCCCATCTAAATCTAATCTTCTTCATGAGCTGGAGCGACCGTCCAGCGTTTCTCATATCCTGCGCTTTACAGTCACGCTATCGCTGTGGAGACACTCTCGCTTGCTTTGTCCCTTGTGTTTTCGTTCTGTCCGGTCAGTCCAAGAGAAAGCCAAATGCCTGGGGGGGCCTTAACGGGACGGGACACGGGGCGTCCAGAAGTGCTTGTAAATGCTGGGGTTTAGCTGTCTCCTCTGATGCTTTGAACTCGAATGAGAGATGTATATTTAATAGAGATTTGGTAACAGAATTGTTCAAATAAACACCGCACATGTCAAACTCAAGTTTTGGGGGGTTTTACTTAATTTTTTGTCCCCATTTCAGCTTGAAGATATGCTAAGGTAAGCATCACTATTACTGTTGCTCATACTTAGGGTTAAGGATTTTTTAAAATCCCTAACCTCATGTATTAAACTTTGGTTGCACTTTGGAAGTAATTGATACTTCGGTTGGGGTTTTTGCCTAGTGGATTATAAATCGGATGGAAAAAAACCCATAGATATACTGACTTTGAAGAAGGGACATATGCATGCACAAAAATGAGTTATGTTTTTGTCTTTTACGGAAATGAAACCTTAACCCATTTTAGAGTTTTTACCTAAAGAAACTTAAAAGCCTTATATAGGTTTGTAAATTGCTGTTTTATAGTATTTTAAGGTGTTACTCGCCTTGGAAAAAAAACAATTTTCTGGACCCGGCTGCTTAATTTTTTGATAAGTTGATAATCACTGTATCTGTCACAATGCATTTTGGTATTGCCTTTCCCACAATGAATTTTGCATCTGGAGTGCCTGTAATGTTTTGAAATGCTGCCTGAATAGTAAGTCATCATATGATGTCTTTCTAAGCAAAGAAATTAGACAATTTATTTTAAGATTAAATCTATCATTTCAGGACTGAGTTAATCGAGGATCCATAGACTTGTGTGTTTTCTGTGATCCAATTTAAACTTAAATAAGATCCAAGCTTCACTATAACAATCGCAAATTGTCCAAAGTGTGTGAAGCTGCTGCTAGGGATTTGGAACTTTTGCTTTACCTGTAACTATACTTTTCTTAGCCTTTCGTATGTGTGTTGGGTGTATTGTGCTCTTGTCTCTAACATGCTTTTCTCCAGTGTCAGTGTGAAAGGAGGAATGTCTGGACTCTGGGCATACACCGTCCTCTCTCGCATCCTGGTTGCCATGAGACATACCTGAGGCTTTGAAGGAGTACTGGTAATGAAAGGATAATATGTGTAGGCTTTGACATTGCTGACAGTTCCTTCTTACTGTCTGGACTTACTTCTACTCATGCCTGGCTTACTTTGTCCATCTCATTGAAGTGCTCTTCTTACTCCAGGTGCATGAAGTTGAGATTCACAGCAATGCAGAAATCGGCAATGACTGGGTTTTGGAGGCATTGGATGATAGCTAGGCTGTTTTAGACCAGTTTTGTATTTTATTTTTTAGCATATAAGTAAAGGTTTTTCAACATTTGTGTGCATACAGCCACTTAATTTGATTGGACTTGGTTAGGTAGGTGCTTTAAAGTTTTCTTGCCACCCAACATGTTGCCTTCCCTCTGTTTTATATTTGCTGTAAAACTGAAAAAACACCTTTTGTTTACATTTTCATTAATGCATTGGATGAACGCTTTTATCCAAGTCATTTTGAATTGCATTCAGCCTTGGAACTGAACCTATGACCCTTAGATGTTACTGTTTGAATTGCATGAGCACATTAGAAGGCGTTTCAAAAGCTGTTTACAGTATATTTCAAGTGCCACAAACCAGTTCGCTTATGATTGGATTACTGAGGAAGTCATAAACAGTCTTTTGGGAACTTGTTAGGAAATTATGGGTTCCTTTTTGTAAGTTCTTCAGAAAACGGCATTATTTGAAAGCATGCCTGGATGTCCTACTTTTAAAAATACAGTTTCCAAAAGAGGGGTTTCGTAGCAGTTTAATAGAAGAATAATTTTGGGTTCACCAAAGAACCTTTCAGTGAACAGTTCTTAAAGGAACCATTTTAATAATCTGAAGAATTTTTTTCCACTATAAGAAAACACCTGAATGGTCCTTCAAGTTGTTTTTATGTTTATAGTGTTTCTTCTTTTCCTTTATGATCTCAACACCTTGAGAACTTTGCCTTAGAGATTCTCCAATACTTGCACAGTTCTGAAATATGAACGTCTGTAGACATCTGTGTGAATATACTATAGATGTACCCATTATATGCTTTTAGTCTCCTGCAGTGTGGAGCAGTTTTGTCGTTCCTCTTGAGGTCCTTTCCTCTGTAGCCAGACTGCAGTGCATCAGGATCATGCCTTATTCACACTATGTCCTACTGCTTCTCCTCAGGTGTTCTCCCTATTGCTGTAATGCATAATGCATGTTCTCCCCGTATGAACTCTAGGCCTCGTGTCCCAAAGCAACCTCTTCCTTCTCCAGTGCACTTTGATTGACAGCTGTTACGGACCGAAACCATGGAGACCGTGAGTGTTTGGAATGTCTGCTGACTGCAGAGGACCTTGTGAACATGCAAAGGCTTTTCTCGTGAGAGGGAATATTTTAACATGAGCGGCAGGGCTTTTGAAGTCCAGTTTGATAGAGCATGTTTGAGTTTTAAAGCTCTCCGTTCCAGCTCAGAATGCATTAGGTGGCTTTTTTAGGTGACGTCTGATCTCAGTGTTTACCGAGTCTTGTTTCTGCCGTGGTGTGTGAAACTGTAAACTTATGTTTTGGCACTGAAGTGTTGAATATCATTTTTGATAAAAGCATTGAAGAGTTTGAGTTTCCACCAATCTCTAAATAAATAGCACAAGGTCGTAAAGTAGATTAGAGTCAGAAAAAGCTTCCTAATTGACTTTTTTGGACAATTATTTTTATTTTTTTAAATTCGTAATAATAATAATAAATAGTAATACATTTTCATCAAGGCGATGGTTTTGTACAATATACCAGGGGTCTTTAACAAGGTTAAAAATAAGTTAACTTCAACCTAAACGGAAGTTCATGAAAAGTGTAATTGTTCCTCCCGCAATAAAAACAACAAAAAAACATAATAAATAATATGCACAAATAATAATGAAAGTGATTGTTTTATTGGCTTTGCAAGCATCATAAAGTGTATACATTACTAATAAACAAAAGCGTGCACATTGATTTTATTATTGGATTTTTTATTAATTCAATTAGATCTTTTTTTTGTTTTCATACAAGTCAAATTTATCAGTAATATATTTTGAATAAGGCAATTGTTTTGTACAATTTACCTTGAGTTTTTGAGTTTCCACCAATCTCTAAATAAATAGCACAAGGTCGTAAAGTAGATTAGAGTCAGAAAAAGCTTCCTAATTGACTTTTTTGGACAATTTATTATAATTTTTTTTTAATTCGTAATAATAATAATAAATAGTAATACATTTTCATCAAGGCGATGTTTTTGTACAATATACCAGGGGTCTTTAACAAGGTTAAAAATAAGTTAACTTCAACCTAAACTGAAGTTCATGAAAAGTGTAATTGTTCCTCCCGCAATAAAAACAACAAAAAAACATAAATAATATGCACAAATAATAATGAAAGTGATTGTTTTATTGGCTTTGCAAGCATCATAAAGTGTATACATTACTAATAAACAAAAGCGTGCACATTGATTTTATTATTGGATTTTTTATTAATTCAATTAGATCTTTTTTTGTTTTCATACAAGTCAAATTTATCAGTAATATATTTTGAATAAGGCAATTGTTTTGTACAATTTACCTTGAGTTTTTAGTATATGGTCATCAGCAGTTATTGTTTGATCTCAAACTGATTTTTGTGAGAAAAACATGCATTAAAAGTTAATAATCAGAAATGTGTATTTTAGTGACTTTGTAAGAATTGTAAAGCATAATGCATTAATACAGTGCATTTTTATTAAATGTAAACCTAAGCAAAATTTCAGCTAAATGTTTCATTTTTATTATGCACCAGTAATAATCAAACGTTATGATTTTAATGGCATAGCAAGTATTTTAAAATGTGTAAATACATTAATATGGTACTAACTCATTTTATTACAGGCCACACTTTTATGCAATATGTAACAGTCCTGTCCTGTGTCTCAGTCCACAAAGAGTACAGACCCCTAAATAACGTTTGAAGTCGATTTTTGTTTGTTTTGTAGATTCATGGGATTTGTTTTAGGTGGTCACTTTTTTCATTACTCCTTGCTTTTAAACAGGAAAACCAAGTTTTCTCACCATCAAATACTGCTGCTCCACAGTGGAACTTGATGGTTATTTGGAGTTTGACTGTATTCCAGGTAAACTCCAACACAACATATTTCAACCTGCATATCACTGAGAAGTTCCTGTTTTCTTTCATACAGAGGTAATGCAGGTAATGAACATCACTTATGCGGATGGGGAGTTTGAAGGATGCTGGATCTCGCATCGCCGCTGTTCTCCACTTCCTGCATCACAATTAATATGCAAATCAGTGGTGTTTTACTCGAGACGATCAAGTAGATGCCTCATTGGCCTTTTTTTTCTCTTTTATGTCTTTAATGTCACCCAATGAGTTTCAACAGGGCAATTAGGAGTTTTAACGCCTCACTAATATGAAAGATCATGTTCGCGCTCTTGCTCCCGTATAAGCGCTCATACATGAATTATATAAGAAGCGCTCGTTTTTCCAGCAGGCTTCCACCTTGTCACTCATCCGGTGCTTTTCGTGATGAAGGCCCTCGAGCGATTGCTCACTTCAGTGTGTCGGTAGCTGTCTGTCAGCACTTCTCTTTGCCTCTCGATTCGGCCTTGTCATCGTATTTCAACCTGCATATCACTGAGAAGTTCCTGTTTTCTTTCATACAGAGGTAATGCAGGTAATGAACACATCACTTATGCGGATGGGGAGTTTGAAGGATGCTGGATCTCGCATCGCCGCTGGTCTCCACTTCCTGCATCACAATTAATATGCAAATCAGTGGTGTTTTACTCGAGACGATCAAGTAGATGCCTCATTGGCCTTTTTTTTCTCTTTTATGTCTTTAATGTCACCCAATGAGTTTCAACAGGGCAATTAGGAGTTTTAACGCCTCACTAATATGAAAGATCATGTTCGCGCTCTTGCTCCCGTATAAGCGCTCATACATGAATTATATAAGAAGCGCTCGTTTTTCCAGCAGGCTTCCACCTTGTCACTCATCCGGTGCTTTTCGTGATGAAGGCCCTCGAGCGATTGCTCACTTCAGTGTGTCGGTAGCTGTCTGTCAGCACTTCTCTTTGCCTCTCGATTCGGCCTTGTCATCAAAGGTGCGCTTGGGATATCACCTCCCATCTTCAGCCAACATGTAGATGAGTTGTTGACTCCTTTTTACTTTCTTTTTCAAATTTCGTTTAATATCAGACCTTTCCCAGTCCACGGAAAGCACGGCCCGAGGCATATACTTGCGCAACTTGCCAGGGAGAAGCATTTTCTGTGGGGGTTTCTGTAGATGTTATTGACAGACACGCACAGCTAGAAGTCGACGGTGAGTATTTCGGGCCTGTAGCCTGAAGCCAGGATGCAAACGCTCTGATGCAGGCTGTTATTGTTATTTGTCATCGTTACGCTAAGGGGCCGTAACTCGGAGCTTGATATGAGCCTCACAGCGTGAAGAAGGCAATGTGCGTTCGTTTCTGCGTGTGTGGGTACCTTTGCCCTGGCAGATAGCGAGAGGAATGACGGAAAGAATGGAATTTGAAGCAAACAAGACAAACAAACCCAAGAGAACGCAATGAAACATGAAAAAGACTGGTTAATTGAAAATTGTAGGGTGCTTTATCTCTGTAGCTGTGGGCGGGATCCTTTTTGAAGTCTCACCTCCTTGGGGAATCGTCTAGTGTTCGGGATTAGACACGCGGCACGACTCAGTGTGTCTCTCTCTCTCTGTGTGTGTGTGTGCGCAGTCCCAATCCTGTTGGCACTCTGGCCTGATAGATGCTATTTCCCATAATCCCTCAGTAGCTCTTTGAGTTAGATTTTCTTCAGTTTGGAGTGCTTTGTTTGTTATGTGCACGTCCTAATTTCACTATATAACATCAATCTGATACTCATCAAGAGCCAGTGCATTTCTGAGCTCTAGGTCAGTGCTTCAGGATGCAGATTTTACATTGGATATCCAATACAGTGGTAAACAATGTCAGTTTATATAACTTGAAAGGTTAAAAATGTATTAGTATACATAGAAATTAAGATTCATGAATGCTGTATAAATATTCTTCTTTAATGCTAACAAATTGAACTGCATTGTAAATTGTTACCAATAAAACGACATTTCTATGTTAATTAATATTCGTATAATTATTCATATTCATAAGTAAGTACACTTCGCAATTGGTGATTAAGTGCATGCTTAGTTGCATACAAAATATTAAAAGCTTAAGAATAGCCTTATTGAATTAACGTTTAAACAAACAAAAAAAAGTTTCTCAAGCTATATATATATATATATATATATATATATATATATATATATAATATGAGTGCACAAGACGTCTGTTTTTGTACATTTAGGAATTTCACTTTGAAAACTATACAGCACAAAAGATGTTGCGGTCAGCATGGATTTTATTAGCTTCCACAAAATGACTGAAATTTTTTTTCACACAAAAATACTTTCAATAGCCTACTGTTGGTTGGACGCATGGCCTTTATCGTGATATGGGAAGGTTCTTTATTGGCACGTTATAGAACCTTTCCGTTCCACAAAGTGAAAAAGGATTCTTTTTAGATTATTCAAAAATAGTTCTTTAAAGAACTGATCACTACAAGGTTCTTTGGGAAACCAAAAATAGTCCCTAAAGCCATCGGAGCAAAATAGCAAAATATTCGTGCACCATTAAATGTTTAGATGCAGTTTATTATTTGAATTTTGCATTGTTTTTCCCCTCTCCGGTCTCCCGGTCTCAAGGTGATTTAGGGTTTCAGATTGAAGGTAAGTCAAAATTGCACTCTCTGGAGTCACTCCCATCATCTCTACCCGTGTTAGAATTGAGTTTGTTTGTCTCCTCCACTCACTGGATCACTCTACACCTGCTGCTCCCTCCTACTTCCTCTCCACTGTGCCATTTTCTTCCTCCTCTTCTCGTTTACTGAACTACCTGCTGATTTTCCTCTTCCTGGAGAGAGAAGATGCAATGGCTGCCATTCTTATTTATAACGCATGCATGTATGTTACGTTTATAGACAGCAATTAAAGAAGCTTCATGATGAGGAAAAAAACATCTGTTCAGTTTCTCCAAAGGAGGAAAAAACAAAGAGGAAGATGACAGAACCGAGAGATGCTGACAGAGGGAATGAGACTGTCGAGGTGACGAAGAACCGAGGAGGCGTCAAACAGAAGTGCAGAAAAGATTGAAAATGAGACTGTAGAGGAAAGGTTTGGGCTGCGCTCAAGAGCTAACTCCGGTTTTATTTTTAACACCATCAGCAGGTGGTTTTCGCTGTGGTGCTGTGTGATATTGTTAGCAGAGCTCTCTCTTACCCCTACCCCTTTGCCCATTATCAGCTGGAAAAAATAAGAAGTTAGTTATGCATCCAACATGTCGCTGTAATCTCGTGTTCAGACGGGAGGGGGCAGTGTGGAGCTGCGCATCTCCTGCTCTTGTATACATACTCTAAGCTTTGTGATGTTTGAGTGAATTTCACTGCATTGCGTTGAATCAATGAAATGTTTACATAATGATTAAGAGTGTTTAAGCGTCACTATAACGTTTCAATAAAAAGCTCTTTTTAAAAAAAGCAAAGTTGTGGAATTGCAAATGAGATTTCTTTAATATAGCCTAGGACTTGTTTAATCTGAGATTTAAAGAGAGATCAGCTATAGGGTTTTATTCAAGTCTGTTTAAGCAAAAGAGAAATATCCTAATCATCTCCCATCACCCTTAAGAGTTTCAGAAGAGATGATCTCAGACTTGCCAAGACATTTTAGCAGCAGTTTTATTATAGTATTTTATATATATATATATATATATATATATATATATGGCTGTTATTGTTATTTGTCATCGTTACGCTAAGGGGCCGTAACTCGGAGCTTGATATGAGCCTCACAGCGTGAAGAAGGCAATGTGCGTTCGTTTCTGCGTGTGTGGGTACCTTTGCCCTGGCAGATAGCGAGAGGAATGACGGAAAGAATGGAATTTGAAGCAAACAAGACAAACAAACCCAAGAGAACGCAATGAAACATGAAAAAGACTGGTTAATTGAAAATTGTAGGGTGCTTTATCTCTGTAGCTGTGGGCGGGATCCTTTTTGAAGTCTCACCTCCTTGGGGAATCGTCTAGTGTTCGGGATTAGACACGCGGCACGACTCAGTGTGTCTCTCTCTCTCTGTGTGTGTGTGTGCGCAGTCCCAATCCTGTTGGCACTCTGGCCTGATAGATGCTATTTCCCATAATCCCTCAGTAGCTCTTTGAGTTAGATTTTCTTCAGTTTGGAGTGCTTTGTTTGTTATGTGCACGTCCTAATTTCACTATATAACATCAATCTGATACTCATCAAGAGCCAGTGCATTTCTGAGCTCTAGGTCAGTGCTTCAGGATGCAGATTTTACATTGGATATCCAATACAGTGGTAAACAATGTCAGTTTATATAACTTGAAAGGTTAAAAATGTATTAGTATACATAGAAATTAAGATTCATGAATGCTGTATAAATATTCTTCTTTAATGCTAACAAATTGAACTGCATTGTAAATTGTTACCAATAAAACGACATTTCTATGTTAATTAATATTCGTATAATTATTCATATTCATAAGTAAGTACACTTCGCAATTGGTGATTAAGTGCATGCTTAGTTGCATACAAAATATTAAAAGCTTAAGAATAGCCTTATTGAATTAACGTTTAAACAAACAAAAAAAAGTTTCTCAAGCTATATATATATATATATATATATATATATATATATATATATATAATATGAGTGCACAAGACGTCTGTTTTTGTACATTTAGGAATTTCACTTTGAAAACTATACAGCACAAAAGATGTTGCGGTCAGCATGGATTTTATTAGCTTCCACAAAATGACTGAAATTTTTTTTCACACAAAAATACTTTCAATAGCCTACTGTTGGTTGGACGCATGGCCTTTATCGTGATATGGGAAGGTTCTTTATTGGCACGTTATAGAACCTTTCCGTTCCACAAAGTGAAAAAGGATTCTTTTTAGATTATTCAAAAATAGTTCTTTAAAGAACTGATCACTACAAGGTTCTTTGGGAAACCAAAAATAGTCCCTAAAGCCATCGGAGCAAAATATTTTGCTATCCGTGCACCATTAAATGTTTAGATGCAGTTTATTATTTGAATTTTGCATTGTTTTTCCCCTCTCCGGTCTCATTAGTTCTAGGTGATTTAGGGTTTCAGATTGAAGGTAAGTCAAAATTGCACTCTCTGGAGTCACTCCCATCATCTCTACCCGTGTTAGAATTGAGTTTGTTTGTCTCCTCCACTCACTGGATCACTCTACACCTGCTGCTCCCTCCTACTTCCTCTCCACTGTGCCATTTTCTTCCTCCTCTTCTCGTTTACTGAACTACCTGCTGATTTTCCTCTTCCTGGAGAGAGAAGATGCAATGGCTGCCATTCTTATTTATAACGCATGCATGTATGTTACGTTTATAGACAGCAATTAAAGAAGCTTCATGATGAGGAAAAAAACATCTGTTCAGTTTCTCCAAAGGAGGAAAAAACAAAGAGGAAGATGACAGAACCGAGAGATGCTGACAGAGGGAATGAGACTGTCGAGGTGACGAAGAACCGAGGAGGCGTCAAACAGAAGTGCAGAAAAGATTGAAAATGAGACTGTAGAGGAAAGGTTTGGGCTGCGCTCAAGAGCTAACTCCGGTTTTATTTTTAACACCATCAGCAGGTGGTTTTCGCTGTGGTGCTGTGTGATATTGTTAGCAGAGCTCTCTCTTACCCCTACCCCTTTGCCCATTATCAGCTGGAAAAAATAAGAAGTTAGTTATGCATCCAACATGTCGCTGTAATCTCGTGTTCAGACGGGAGGGGGCAGTGTGGAGCTGCGCATCTCCTGCTCTTGTATACATACTCTAAGCTTTGTGATGTTTGAGTGAATTTCACTGCATTGCGTTGAATCAATGAAATGTTTACATAATGATTAAGAGTGTTTAAGCGTCACTATAACGTTTCAATAAAAAGCTCTTTTTAAAAAAAGCAAAGTTGTGGAATTGCAAATGAGATTTCTTTAATATAGCCTAGGACTTGTTTAATCTGAGATTTAAAGAGAGATCAGCTATAGGGTTTTATTCAAGTCTGTTTAAGCAAAAGAGAAATATCCTAATCATCTCCCATCACCCTTAAGAGTTTCAGAAGAGATGATCTCAGACTTGCCAAGACATTTTAGCAGCAGTTTTATTATAGTATTTTATATATATATATATATATATATATATATATATTATTAGAACACTAGTATTTGCACCAGCTAAAAATGGTTTTAAGTCAGTTATTTCTATCTTTTGCTTTCAAGAGAGAGATTTTATTTTTATTTTATATATATATATATATATATATATATATATATATATACAGTGTTCCTGTTTTAATATATTATTGATATACAGTTTTGGCAAATATTTTGAATTAGATTTTATTTTTTTATTTACGGTTTTCTCTTTAATATTTGTCAATGTCATTTTTTTATATGCCTATATAGTTTTTATTAATTGTATTAGTTATTTTTGTACATCAAGTTTAACTAAATGAAGATAGGGAATAATATATATATATATATATATATATATATAAATATATTTTTAAATATGCAAAAGTTAACTTTTTATGGTTTCAATTTTAGTTCATAACTCTGGTCTGCAGTCAAAAGTCAAAGATCTCACTATGAACTCAAACAATTCTCATTAAATGTATCTGATATTACATTAACTTTATAGCTTCCTCATTGTATGACAACAATTGTCTTATTTGCATCAGTTTTTCTAATTAATTCTAGGAAGAACATCAGAGATAAAGCTGGTACCTAAACGAAACAGGAGAGTTTCATAATTTTCCTCTGGGAATATGAGAGAAAACCCAGAGGACAGTAACTTGTCAGTTCTCTAGACTGTTATTCCAGACTAACACTAATTGAATACTTGACTGAAACACTGCAGTATTGTGTAATCCGTGATGCTCTCGTCCTGCTTCTCCTCTAAGGTCATTTATGGGGTTTCCAGTGACGTGATGGCTGATGGATGCAGGTCAAAAGGTCAGCCAATTTACCCGTTATCATGGCAGCACAGAGGTTTCAAGCACAGCGCTGGATGACAGGCAGATGCGGGAGGTCAGAGGTCGATCATACATGGGTAGGTGAAATGTTCTGCAGTGTCACGTGCTAAAACTATTTTATACTATTTAATTCTATAAAACTATTTCGTATATATAAGCCATTTAAATAGTGTTTGGGTTGCTAATTGCAGGCTGTGAGCAGGAAGTTGACATCATATCATCTGAAAAGAACTGTTTGTTTTTTTTCTTTGGTTCTCTGAACATTTGTTTTCTGTGTCTCAGTGTCTGACAGCAGCTTCATCTCTCAGTTTTTCTCTCATACTGATGGAACAAAGTCGTTTGTTGTTGGTTAAATCACTTTTATTGTCGAGACACCGTTAGCTCGGTGGGTTGTGGGGGGAAGAACAGGTAGAGCAGCAGATGCGACGGTGAGTGTGAAAATGTTTGTTTGGGCTTGTCTTTTGCCTGTGGTTCTCAAGGCCTGTCTCTCTCTCTCTCTCTCTCTCTCTCTCTCTCACACACACACACACACACACACACGGGGTGTTGCTTCTTCCTGAGGCAAATCCCATCTCATCATCTCCAAACACAGAATTTTCTTCTTTAGCTGCATTCTTTGATTCTGTGTCTCACTGTTTCTTTTCTCTAACTGTTTTTCCCTCCTTTTCAATATAGCTGACTCTCCTAAAGAATAGTTGATATATAAAATTGATCATTTTCTCACTGTAAAGTCATTCCAAATCCCTATTAAGTAAAAAATATGTTGACAAAATGTACCAAAGTTTAGTTTCAGTAAAATATTTGTGATTTTGTGAAATATTGCAATTTAAAATACCTATTTTCTATTTTAATATGCTTTAAAATGTGATTTATTCATGTGATCAAAGCTGAATTTTCAGCATCATTACTCCAGGCAGTGTCACATGATCCTTCAGAAATCATTCTAATATGATTTCTTCTTATATTATTATTATTATTATTATTATTATTATTATTATTATTATCAATGTTGAAAACAGCTGTGCTGCTTCATAATTTTGTGGAAACCATTTTTTGTAATTTATGATCAATTTAATGTTTTATTGATTAATAATTAATTAATTATTAATTTCTTCATTCTGAACATATATAAATATATAATATTTTATAATGTAGTAGAAAAAAATATATCATTATTTTATAATAATTTTGATATATATATATATATATATATAAAATATATAATATATGTTAAGATAATTATTTTCTTGTTACTGTTCAAAAGAATGGAATTTTTTTGAAATAGATCTTTTGTAACATAAGTGTCTTTACTCTCAAGTTTGATGCATTTAATGCATCATCCTTGTTGAATAAAAAATATTAATTTCTTTAAAAGATAAAATCACAAAACTTGCAATCTGCAATAAATTACAATAACATGACTCTGACTGTGCAGTCAGTTACAAAAATACACAAAGAAACAAAATCCATACACAAAATTCACACTAAATATTTGTTAATTAAATGTGATTAAATATTTTAGATATGCAGGGAATTAAAATTACTGAACCGTTGCATTTTTCCCCATGCAAAACAATACGAGTGACACATCTCGGGTATTCTATAGTCTTTGTTTTAGCTTTAGACTATGATTCCATCCAGTCGGAGGGTTTTCAGACGAGTTTAGAACACATCCACCTTATTCTTCAATGTGCAAGTAAGCCTATGGGTGAGACTTCCAGTTCATTAGCCGCTATAGTAAAACTGTTTGCACTACAAACCAGTGTGTTCATAATTAAGATAATACATTAAAATAATATGGTAAGACACACCAATTTGCAATATCAAGCAGCAAAACGAGCGGTTTTGTACAGCTAAAAATAGCTGGAAGCTGAAACGAGACCGGAAGCAAGACCCATAAAATGTACAAATGGACAGACCTGTTTTTACGGGAGAAATAAGGAGGATTGTTTTCATTTGTCTCCTAGCAACAAGGTGTAAGTTTAAAATCTTTGAAGTCTGGTAGTGTGTGATGGCCAGTTTTCCTTTGTGACTGTTTACAAAGTCGGAAAGTGAATGATCTTTTCAGATTTTAAAAGTCGTGTAGTGTATTCCAGCCTTTAGTAATTCCTGTTCTGAATATCATTATTATAGCATTAATTGTACAGCAGGTTTAGGGCCCAGTGTGGAGGTGATTTTTATTTTGTATTTTTTTTTTACGTGGCAAATGTCACTGCAGTGACGCTCCTCGCAGGCATAACCGCCTCTCGTCTCTCAGTCCTCCTGTGCCCCATGGCCCTCTCGTCTCGCTCGGCCTCATTTCCTGGAAGATATAACCAGCAGGGGGTGTTTGAAGAGGCTTCATCTGTTTCACCAGTGCTATTTGGCATCTTAACATAATGTGCTTGTCTCTGTCCAAGACTCATCAAAGAGAAAATCAAAACAGCTCACTTTTATCTCTGTCCGGGTGTCTCAGAAAGACACGGAACAGTTTGCATTTCTGTAAATGAAAGTCTGTCTGTCTGTCTGCGTGTATGTCTGTGCGTCTGTGTCGACGCTCATCAAAGACGATCTCAAACCAATTCGCCGGGGCGCTGAAAAAGAATCTGGGAATGATAAAAGCTTCATTAGTAGCTGCTCTTGTTTTATCAAAGCTGGCTGTGTGTTTGTGTGTTCACTTCCTCCCTGTGATGCTGAAATGCATGTTGCCTTCCTCCAAAGGAAACAATACATATTCTACGGCGTAATGAACTCCGGTTCAACTCCACGAATGCACACAAACACACACACTGGCTTTAATAATGCAAGTTATCTCAGACTACACAGTAGTTTCAGGAGGCAAAAGCATTTTTGGCTCAAAGTTTTGGGGCCTTTTGTCAATGATTACATAGACTGAAGGAAATGGTATTATTCTGATTGGCCACCTGTGACATTCTGCAGTACAGTGACCACTAAACTTGGTTGGCATGTGCTCTTTCTTATGTGCATAATGAAATAAATGTATGTTTTTGTTCTAATCGTTTTATTTTTTTTATTTTATGTATTAGTTTATTTTTGGTGTTATTTTTGTGTGTCTGTTTTATTTCATTCTTTGCTTTACCAATGTTATTTGTTTTATTTTTTTAATGTATTTATTTTGTTGTTGATTTTTTATTTATTTATTTTATTTTTATTTAGTATTTTTTTGCTTTGCTTTTGCCTTTATATTATGTATTATGTTGTTGTTTTTATTGTTTTATGTATAATGTTTTATTTGATATTTTTGCTTTTTCTTATGTAAATGTTTTGTTATTTTATGTTGTTGTTTATTTTATTATTGTTTTATGTATTTTATTTTAAGTATTTAAGTATTTTGTAGTTTTTTTTATTTACAAACTTTGTTGTTTTTCTGTATATATATATATATATATATATA